>NC_081413.1:396290344-396590552 GCF_030272615.1 Cryptomeria japonica
ATTCTAATGATGAACTGGTAGAAGACTCTGCTAGTGGTTCTGGCAATGGGAAGGAATGGGTGTTCCTAGATATCAAGGAAGATGTTCTAGCACTGGAAGAAAATGTACTTGAAAAGAAGGTACTTGCTGCTAAAATTGAAGACAAGGATGAATGGGTAATTGATAGTGGTTGTTCACATTATATGACTTGAAATAAAGGGAAGTTTCCATCTTTGCAAGAATTTGATGGCGGTCTAGTTAGATTTGGAGATGGCAAAGCATGTATGATCAAAGGAAAAGGAACTATATCATTGGATGGTAAGAACAATACTGACAATGTTTATTATGTTGAAGGTTTAAGGCATAATCTTTTGAGTGTAGGACAATTGGTGGATAAGGGATTTCAATTACAATTCAAGAATGGAAAATGCAAAATCATTAACAGATCTGGATTGGATATTGCAACTAGTACATGGACAAAAGGTAATATATTTCATTTGAACTCTGACGAGAAGACATGTTTGATTACACAGATTGATGAGAGTTGGCTATGGCATACAAGGCTACATCATGTGAATTTTGATTGCATTGTGAAGATCAATTCAACTAAGGCAGTTAGGGATATACCTAAGATTATGAAGCCCTATAATCTGGTATGTAAAGAATGTCAAATGGGTAAATAGGTCAGAACCTCTTTTAGGAGTATACAAGATAAATCAAATGATGTTCTTGATCTTATTCATACTGATTTGTGTGCCCCTGCTAGAGTTAAAAGTTTTCAAGGTGATAGATATTTCATGCTAATCATTGATGATTATTCTAGAATGATGTGGGTTACTTTTCTAAAAGAAAAATCTGAAGTATTTGAAAAGTTTAAAATCTTTAAGGCTAAGGTGGAAACTGATACAAGATTGAAGATTAATTGTTTGAGGTCAGATCATGGTAGATAATTCACATCCAGTGATTTTTAATAACTGTTAACATTATTTTAGAGTAGTCCTTTGGCAGCATTTTTTATTGGGTGGCACTCATTCTTTTTTATTTTCCAACTATGCTCTTCGTACAGAACGCGTGAGCCAAATGTCATCTTGGCATTGCTTCTAGTCACTTGGCTTTTCCATTCAGAGTTTGAAGGAGCGTAGAGTGGCCAAGTGTCTATGGTTTTTATGATGTGGCATTCCTCTTGACCCCACCCTACATCATAAGAAGATAAGGACATGTGGAGCCTTCACGTTGCCCGGCCTATTTCTATTTTTGCACTCTTTTTCAAATGTCCTCAGAGTTGTCATGTGTCTACCATGGTGGTCTATGAGTCAGGATGTGGTTCGCATCAAGGTTTTATTGTTATGATGGAAATAACTTCGGGGTGATTTTTTGTTGGGTATGTTCCTGTAGGGTGCCATGATAGGTTTTCTGGTCAGAAGTGGTTTCTAGAAGGTTGTTGATGTCGTGAGTTGTTAGCTGAGCCAAGGGCTCTATTTATGCAGATGTTTTTCTTGTTTTAAGGGTTCAGAACTTTTATGAAAAGATATAGTCAAGTATTCCAGATAGGAATTAAGCCTTTTTAGTTGTTATTGTATTTTTGAAGAAAGGATAATCAAATTGTGCCTGTGGCCTCTATGACAACTTTTTTCTAGTATGATGTGACAGTTTTTTGCGCATTCTTGTAATTCTGATATAACTTTGGAAATATATGCCTAATACTCCATCGATTGAATTATGTTTTGCACTTGTTATCTTGTGGATGCATGATGTATGTTTCTTTATGTTAAAAGGGATTTTGGTAGTATCTTGATTATGGTTATGTCCAAACATATAGATTGTTGAATGGGATTTAGAACTGGATGTTTCTAGGTTTTATATGTTGTTAATGAGTTTCCAAAATGTTATGGTGCATCGCCTAAATGGTTTAGATCATTTTTCTTTAAGTTTCCTCTTTCCTTTTTCACCAATCATAATGAAGAGTTGGCTTCTTAATTCTGGAGCTCATTCAGTGAGTTTTGTGCAATAGGTCCCCATCACTGAATTTCCCATAAGGTTGTTCACATTTAAGGTAAAATTTAGAGTCAACAATAACTTTTGTGAGAAGCATGGTATAAGAAGACAATTTGCTGCTCCCCGAACACCTCGGTAAAATGGATTTGTGGAAAGGAAGAACAGAACTATCTTAGAAGCTGCTAGAATAATGATGATGGAAGCTAGTCTACCTCATATCTACTGGAGAGAAGCAGTGAGTACAATGGTTTATACATTCAACAAAGTACATATCAAAAGAGAAACTGGTAAGACACCTTATGAATTATGGTTTGGCAATACACCTACAATTAAGTATTTTAGAATTTTTGGTAGCAAATGTTATATCAGGATAGATGATACTATTGCAAAATTTGATCCTAGATGTGTTGAAGGCATATTTCTTGCTTATTCTAATGAAAATGAAGCATATAGATGTTATAACAAGAGATTGTAGAGAATTGTGGACAGTGCTTATGTCAAAGTAGATGAGCTAAATAGAAGTCAAATCGGAGTTTTTGAGAAGGAACCGGCAATGGAAATGATTATATCTGAACCGGTAGCACCTTTACTAGAAAAAAGAGTTGAACCAATTACTCTAGAAACATCAGATAATTCTACAGTAATTGAAGAACAAGGAAGAGGAACAAAATGTCAGAAGACTCCTAGGTATGTGAGACTGGATCATTCTGAAGATCAAATCATTGGGGATAAGAACAATGGAGTGATGACAAGAAGAAGACTGGCAACTACTGAGGTATGTTTAATTTCACAAGTTGAATCGGTATCAGTAATTGAAGAATGTAAAGATGAACATTGGTTAAAAGCTATGGAAGAAGAATTAGATCGGATTGAGAAATAACACATGGACTTTGGTTCCCCGACTTAAAAATAAAAATGTTATTGGAGCTAAATGGGTTTTTAGGAATAAATTGAATGAGGATGGTCAATTTATAAGGAATAAGGCTAGATTGGTTTGTAAGGGATATTCTCATAAGGAAGGAATTGATTATGGAGAGACTTTTGCACTTGTAGCTAGGATTGAAGCTGTAAGATTATTTCTTGCCTATGTTGCTTATAAAAACTACAAGGTTTATCAGATGAATATTAAATGTGCATTCTTGAATGGGGATCTTGATGATGAAGTTTATATTGAGCAACCTTGATGGTTTTTCACTATCAGATGATACAGATATGGTTTACAAGTTAAGGAAATATTTATATGGATTGAAACAAGCACCTAGAGCTTGGTATGCAAGGTTGGATAAATATCTTTTGAAGCTTGGTTTTACTAAGGGAAGTGCTGACAGTAATTTATATTATAAAATCACTGATGATGTTATACTAATTGTTGAAGTATTTGTTGATGACATTATTTTTGGAGGTGAAGATAAATTATGCATAGAATTTTCTAAGAATATGGAGAAAGAATTTGAGATGTCTATGACTAGTGAGATGAAAATTTTCTTAGGTTTGCAGATTACTCAGACTAACAAAGGCATTTTCATCTGTCAAACTAAATATGCTAAGGAATTATTGAAGAAATTTGGTATGGGAGATTCTAAATTGGTAAGTACTCATATGGTTACAAGTGAGAAATTGACAAGAAAAGATGTTTTTGCATCGATAAATCCTACAAGATACAAATCTATGATTGGAGGTCTTCTCTATTTGACTTAGACTAGGCCTGACATTATGAATTTTGTTTGTATTGTTTCAATATTTCAAAGTGATCCTAGAAAAAATCATGATATGGTGGTGAAAATGATTTTTAGATACTTGCAAGGTACATCAGAATATGGCTTATGGTACCCTAAGGATGATAAATTTACCTTATGTGCATATGAAGATGTTGATTGGGCTGGAGATGTTGATGACCGAAAAAGTACTTCCGGTGGAGCTTTCTTTCTTGGAAAGAAGTTGGTTTCATGGATCAGCAAGAAACAAACATGTACTTCTCTATCTATTGTTGAAGCTGAGTATGTTGTTGCTACTACTAAATGTACACAATTTTTATGGATGAAGCAAATGTTGAAGGATATAAAGGTGGATTGTGATGCACTGGTAGTTATTCACTATGATAACTCTGCTGCTATTGATATATCAAAGAATATGGTATTTCATTCTAAGACAAAGCACATATCTATCAAGTATATCTTTTTGAAGGAGAAGGTGGAAGCAAATAAAGTTAGACTGGTTTATGTGAACACTAAAGAGCATATTGTAGATATTTTCACTAAACCTTTATCCAAGGAATCATTTGAGTACCTGAGAGACAGATTGGGAGTTTCTGCTCCTCTGGTAGAGACTTGATTGATGCAGTTTGGCATCATTATGGCACTAATGCTGGATGCTACTGCTTAGGGCAAGTAGTCAGCTTTGTGATTTAGAGGCTTATGCTTTTGCTTTGATATTTTTGTCAGGTTTCTGGCATTGATGTCAAAGGGGGAGAGATATTGATGTGAAAAAGATAAAGAAAGAAAAATTAAAAGTAAAAGGGGGAGAGATATGAAAAGTAAAAGGGAGATTTATTCAGAGCTATATGCGGGTGATTATTGGTTGTCTTTCACAGGGGGAGACTTGTTTGGCATTTCTTGGTACTTAGATATTTTTCACATCTAGTGTTGCCATCAATGCCAAAGGGGGAGATTGTTGGCCATTTGGTGGAATTGATTATGTGTTTCATTGATGTTTTGTCATTGATGTCAACACTAGCCATTTGGATGCTTTACCGGCAACCTTCTGGTCCCAATAGGTTAAGTGGTTTCTAGTTAACTTGGATCCGGTATGATCCGATAGGCTCCGATATAGTCTGGTGATGGAAATGATTTGTGCATGATACTTATACTCATATTTGGTCAGTTGGTTTTGGTCTGGTGATTGGATGCTATCCTTCTTGCTTAAAAGATTGGTTTCTAGTTCTGGCGAGGGTTTCACCGGCAAATCTTTTGGTGGAGATATTTGATGAATTGCATAAGTGGTGTTGGTGCAACTTCTGATCGAATATCAGGATGCTATTGGTGATCATGTTTGAGACTTGGTAGTTGGAGATCACTGCTGAAGTGTGTGGATCTATACTTGGTCCCATTTGATCTAGGTTATGGACCGGCTTTAATGTAACATGTGGATAGGACCTATTGATGTATTTCTGGGTTGTCTTGTGTTTTGGTATTATTTATTTGGTCTAAGGTTGACATGGTTTGTAATTATGTAATCAGATTATTATCTGGTGGCCGACCTAATTGTTTATGGTTGAGGGGTTTGTATAAATAGATGTAAGATATCAATATAGATCATCATGGTTAATGTAAGAGGTCATGGTCAAGGAATGTAATGTGCGAATACATGCAATATCATTCAGGCAGAGGAGTTGGTTGATCATTGGAGATTGAATTGGGTTTATGTAAGAGGATTAAGTCCTCCGGTATTGAGCTTAACCAGATCTGTACTCTAGCATAGGAGATGCTACCTTTTGCAGTTCAACACTTCTCTGGATTGTTGTCTGGATTTATATGTAGTTAGTGAGTCTCCTTTTATGATGAGAAGTGCACTCTAGGATATTGGCCTTCCTACAAGTACATGCCCCTTCATTTTAATTCACATACTTATAGCAGAAGTATTATCTGACTGTGGGTAGGCTTCCCACCGTGGTTTTTCCCTTTACTAGGTTTTCCAAGTACAAATCTTGGTGTTGTGTGGATGGCTTTTATTCTGTGATTATTGTTTATGCTTAATTAATTAACTACTATTCTGATATTAATGTTTTGGGTTCTGGTAAAGTTATAATTGCTTAATGTTCATGTAATCTAAGACAACTGATTCACCCCCTTCCCCCCCCCCCTCTTAGTTGTCTTCTGGTTATCTAAACTGTCTAACAGTAATTGATAGACTGAACAAAGAATTGGTAGAAAAGAGACAAAGATTGCAGGAAATGGAAACTGAGGAGGAGGAAGTGGAAAGTGAATCAAATGAAAATGCAGTCATCTCTAGGTATCAAGTACTAGCAAGGGAAGAAGAGCCCAATGTGCAAGAGAAAATTATGACAAAATTGGAGGTTCATCCTGATTCCAGGTTGGAGGAATATTTTGCGTTTGTTGCAGATGATGTTTTTATACAATCAAAAGAATTTAAATTATTTTGGTACAATTTCAAAGGAAATAAGTTGAGGGATTCTATTCCCAACATTACACTAGAAAATGAAATTGAACTGTTGAGGAGGTTAAAAGAACAAATAGATACTGAATTGGCCACAATGACTCCTCAAAATGGGAAACAACTGGTTACAGAGGCTGGAGTGATCTTATTTCCTGGATGGGATCTTAGTGCTTCATTTATTTTTGATAGTTTATTTTCTATAGTAATTCAAAGTTTTCAGTTATGTGTTCATTGGGTCAAGGTTTGATCAAGATGAGGAAGCCTTATTGTTATGGGCTTTATATCCTCCTAATAAAAGACCTAAGATTATTGATGTTGATAAGGCCTTTGGCCATATCATGAAGCTTAAAGTTGGGGAGATTGATCTCATCATTTCTGTAGATATTGGAGTAGATATCTCAAAGTTTAACAAGGCACAAATGGCTAGGACAGTAAGAGAAAGAAACCAATATAAAGGATTGTATGAAGAACTGCAGAGAACAAGTGGGCAGCCAGTGCCAATGCTTCTTTCTCCTGATAACTCACAGTGGAAGAAAAAGTGTGATGAATTACAACAAGAAAACAAGAAGATGCTTAAACAGATGCAAACTGTGAGGATAGATACTGCATCTGTATTGTTAACCAAAATATTTGAGACTTTGCAAGGCTTCCTGGAAGAGTTCAGGACAGTTTTTTAGAAGAACATGGATAATGCAGTCTCACACAATAAGATTCAAAACAGATTGGGGACTAGACTACATTATAGAATGGTAGCCAAACTAGAAAATGAGGAGATTGAAAAGATAAATAAGTTGTTGGCAAGAAAAAATAAATTTAATGAACAGTTACAGATTGAGTATGATGAGTGCAAGCACATAACTCACGATGGTTTCCTAGAATTGGTTGATCAGAAAGGTGAGATTAAAGATAAGGATAAATGGATCTCAGAATGCCAGAGTCTTCTCAATGCCGCACTTGATATTTCCCGGACTGATGGAATTCAATTAAAAAATACTATAGAATAGAATGAGAATTTTGTCACACCGGAGATCATCGTCAGGGACATAATTCATGATGCAGATACATACAAGTCAGAAAAATACCTAGAGCACATTCAAAAATACGGCAAGATGTTGGGAGATTAGACTTTATTTTTAAAAATGTCTCAAGGAAATATCAGTGTTTAGGTAGTTAGTCTTTAGTTAGACTTAGTTAAGTTTAATTCCAAATGAAAGGGTACGCCCTTTCATTGTGGAACCAAATCTCATCTATATTTTTTACTCTATCAAGACAATCTTTTATGCAGTGCTTATGCAGTTTGCAGTTTTTTTTTTAGCAAAAAGGCATCAAGTTGGTGGATGACAATATTTATTGAAATCAACTAGTTTTATTATCTATTTTCAATATAAAAATCAAGTGTTATTCATCTTTTATGGTATTTACTTTTTTAATTGATTTATTAGTTCCTTGTGATAAATCTATTCAATTAGATTGCTTCAATGTGCTATCTTATGTTATTGTGATTGAGATTAATTTTCAGTTTGAATATCAGTTTGAAGGATTGGTTGGCAAGCTTCAAATTGTCTTATTGGTCTTTCAGAGTAAATTTAAATTCAATAAGGCTAACATCATATTATATTTTGATTACAACTCATATAGATGCCTTTGACATGGTGATCTTGGTTTATTTTCTGGAAATACCAAACTGGTGAAAAGATAATATGCTATATGTAATCAGTTGATTATCTTATGTTAATTTCAATACAAAGATCAAGTGTTTTTCATCTCTGATGGTATTTATCTTTTTGATTGTGTGATTAGTTTCCTATGATAAATCTATCCATTTAGATTGTTTCAATGTGTTATCCTATGTTATTATAGTTTGGGTTAAATTTCAGTTTGATTATCAGTTTGAAGGATTGGATGTCAAGCTTCATTCCATCTTATTGGTCTTTCAGAGAAAAGTTAAATTCAGTAAGACTAACTGCAACATTCTATCAAGGGTGAAGACACTGGTCTACTATTGTTTGAAGATAATTTAATCAGGTTTTTTAAGAGTAATCTCTATTAAGAAATCATACTTATAATAAAGTAACCTTTTATTTAAAGCATTCATTTACAAGAAAGTAATTCAAAGTTCTCAGTAATTATTTAATTGAAATGATATAAACCTTGGAAACATTCAATTCCAATCAAGCATACTTGACAACAATGGGATTAATACCCATCAAAATTCTCTTCTCAATCTTCAAAACACCCTTACAAGACAACAACTTAATAGACACCAACCATAATTTGAGGAAGACAAATATGAAAAAGGCTGCCCTTACCTTGTAATTAAGCCAATCTCTTTGGTCAGTCTCTTGATGTCATTGTTATAGACTTATCCTCCAATTTATAGAAAGATCCAATGGTTAAAATGAAAGTTATGATAATTATTTCAAAACTTGTGTCATATGAACTAGCCAAGAAAATGGCTGAGGATGTATACTGGGAAGATGCAGGATAGGATATAGATGATATGGATGAGGAAACACAAGAAATGGAAGTTGAACGTGTCAAAAAATATCCCCATGTGTTAAACACCCTTGAAATTGTTGGCCATTTGGAGGAATTGATTATGTGTTGCATTGATGTTTTGTCATTGATGCCAACACTAGATGCTTGGATGCTTTACTGGCACCCTTCTGGTTCCGGTAGGTTGAGTGGTTTTTGGCTTGGTTTGGATCCAGCTTGATATGGTAGGCTCTGATATGATTTGGTTATGGAATTGTCTTGTTCATGATACTCATGCTCATATTCAGTAAGTTGGTTTTGGTCTAGTGATCGGATGTTATCTTGTTTTCTTAGAAGCTTGGCTTCTGGTTTCGGCAAGGGTTTCATCGACAGAGCTTTTGATAAAGATCTTTGATCAAATGCATAAGTGGTGTTGGTTCTGCCTCTGGTGGAGTTTCAGGATGTTGATGGTGATCATGTTCGAGACTTGGTGGATGGATATTATTGTTGTAATGTGTGACCTATACTAGGTCCTAGTTGATCTAGGTTATGGGCTGGCTTTAATGTAACGTGTGGATTGGACCTCTCGATGTTTTTCCAAGATATCTTATGTGTTGGATATTATTTGTTTGGTCTAAGGCTGACATGATTTGTAATTATGTAATTGGTTTATTGTCTGGTGGTCGACATGATTTTCTATGGTCGAGGGTTTGTATATATAGATGTAAGATCTCATTGTAGAATATATGATATGGTAGAAATCATGTTATAGAAAGGGATGTAATGTGTGAATAATGTAATATCATTCAAGTAGAGTATTTTTTCAATCATTGGAGATCAAATTGGGTTTATGTAAGAGGATTTAGTCCTTTGATATTGAGCTTAACCAGAACTATACTTAGGCATAGGAGATGCTATCTTTTGCAGTTCAACAATTCTATGGATTATAGTTTGGATTTCTATGTAGCCAGTGAGGCTCCTTTTGTGATGAGCAGTGTGCTCTAGGCTATTGGCCTTCCTATAAGTGAAAGCCCCTCAATTGTAATTCACATGCTTTGTACAAAAGTATTATCTAACTGTGGGTAGGCTTCCCACCATGGTTTTTCCCTTTACTAGGTTTTCCACGTATGAATCTTGGTGTCATGTGAATGGTATTTATTCTATGATTATTGTTTATGCTTAATTGGTTTAACTATTATTTTGGTATTAATGTTTTGGGTTTCATTATTAAAGTTTTAATTGCTAATGGTTCTGGTAATCTGTGACAACTGATTCACCCACCCTCTCAGTTGTCTTTTGGTTATTTGAACTGTCTAACAATTGGTATCAAAGCTTTGGTCCTCTCTGTAGAAAGCTTAACCACTTGGGGAAGATCCTATGGTGTTTAACTGTTCAAGTTCATCCAGTTCATCTGGAGCTATCTTTTGAAGGGATATTCTAAGGCTTGATGGAACAAATTACACAGTATGGAAGATTCGAATGGAGATTCATTTGAGATGTCTTGGCAAGGAAATTTGGGAGATCACATAGAATGGTATCACACCTTATAATCTGACATCTGGCAATCCTCCTCTGGAAAACTTGGACAAGGAGCTTGAGAGTGATTGTAGAGCAAGAGACACCCTCTTGTGTGCACTTTTTGATTAATAAATGATGAGACTAACTGACAAATCATCTGGAAAGCCTATATAGGATAAGTTGGAGACTCTTAATGAAGGTGACCCTATAGTGAAGATTGCTAAACTTCATGGTTACCAGGTGAGATATGAAAACCTGAAGATGGAAGAAGCTGAAAGGATTACTGCATTTATGGAGAGGGTAAATGAGATTGTTATGGAAATTCAATGTTGTGGTGGAACTCTGAGCGAAGATGAAATTGTTTCTAAAGTTTTGAGAGCCCTACCACCAGCTTACAAGATGAATGCTACTACTATTAATGAGTTGAGAACAATGGCTAATACATCTGTCACAAAGATACCTTGGTTGGGAAACTATCTTCTTTTGACCTTCAAGAATTTGGACCTTCTGGAGCTGTGAAGACTGAACCTACATTTCATGCATCTACATCTACAACTAGTAAGCAAAATTGGAAAGCTTTATATGAAAAGAAATTGGAAAATATAAAGAGACAAGATGATGAGTTTGAGAAACTTGAAGCACTATTTTCTAGAAGAGTACCTAAAGGATCGGTAGGAAGTAAGTGTGAAGGAAAAGCACCTTTTAAATGTTTTGCATGTAATAAGACTGGTCATTTTGCATGTAGATGTCCTGAAAGGAATTCAAGATTTGAAGAAAGAGTTAGAAGATCATTTAAGCCTAACCCTGGATATCAGAACAAGTATAAGTACAAGAAAAACAGAGACAAATCATGCTACATAGTGGATGAGGAAGGCATTAACTATTCTGATGATGAACCGACAGAAGACTCTGCTACTGGTTCTGACAATGGGAAGGAATGGGTGTTCCTGGATATCAAGGAAGATGTTCCAGCACTTGAAGAAAATGTACCTAAAGAGAAAGCACTTGCTGCTAAAATTCAAGACAAGGATGAATGGGTAATTGATAGTGGTTGTTCACATCATATGATTGGAGATAAAGGGAAGTTTCAATCTTTGCAAGAATTTGATGGCGGTCTAGTTAGATCTGGAGATGACAAAGCATGTATTATCAAAGCAAAAAGAACTATATAATTGGATGGTAAGAACAATACTGACAATGTTTATTATGTTGAAGGTTTAAGGCATAATCTTTTGAGTGTACGACAATTGGTGGATAAGGGATTTCAATTATAGTTCAAGGATGGAAAATGCAAAATCATTAATAGATCTAGATTGGATATTGCAACCAGTACATAGACAAAAGGTAATATATTTCATTTGAACGCCAGTGAGAAGACATGTTTGATTACACAGATTGATGAGAGTTGGCTATGGCATAAAAGGTTGTGTCATGTGAATTTTGATTGCATTGTGAAGATCAGTTCAACTAAGGCAATTAGGGATATACCTAATATTATGAAGCCCTATAATCCGGTATGTAAAGAATATCAAATGGGTAAATAGGTCAGAACCTCTTTTAGGAGTATACAAGATAAATCAAAAGATATTCTTGATCTTATTCATATGAATTTGTGTGGCCCTGCTAGAGTTAAAACTTTTCAAGGTGATAGATATTTCGTGCTAATCATTGATGATTAGTCTAGAATTATGTGGATTACTTTTCTAAAAGAAAAATATGAAGCATTTGAGCAGTTTAATATATTTAAGGCTAAAGTGGAAACTGAGACAAGATTGAAGATTAAATGTTTGAGGTCAGATAATGGTGGAGAATTCACATCTGTTGAGTTTAATATTTTTTGTGTGAAGCATGGTATAAGAAGAAAATTTTCTGCTCCCAAAACACCTCAGTAGAATGGAGTTGTGGAAAGGAAGAACAAAACTATCTTGGATGTTGCTAGAACAATGATTATGGAATCTAGTCTACCTCATATCTACTGGAGAGAAGCAGTGAGCACGATAGTTTATACATTCAATAGAGTGCATATCAAAGGAGAAACTGGTAAGACACCTTATGAATTATGGTTTGGCAATACACCTACAGTTAAGTATTTCAAAATCTTTGGTAGTAAATGTTATATCAGGAGAGATGATATCATTGGAAAATTTCATCCTAGATGTGATGAAGGCATATTTCTTGGTTATTCTAATGAAAGAAAGGCATATAGATTTTATAAAAAGAGAGTGTAGAGAATTGTGGAGAGTGCTAATGTTAAAGTAGATGAGTTGAACAGAAGTCAAATCAGATTTTATGAAAAGGAACCGGCAGTGGAAATGATTATATCTGAACTAGTAGCACCTTTATCGGAACAGAGTGTTGAACCAATTACTCTGGTAGTATCAGAGAATTCTATAGTAACTGAAGAACCAGGAAGAGGAATAGAGAGTCACAGGAGTCCTAGGTATGTGAGATTGAATCATTCAAAAGATCAGATCATTGGGGATAAGAACAATGGAGTAATAACAAGGAGAAGACTGACAACTAATGAGGTATGTTTAATTTTACAAGTTGAACTGGTATCAGTAATTGAGACATGTAAAGATGAATATTGGCTGAAAGCTATGGAAGAAAAATTAGATCAGATTGAGAAAAATAACACATTGACTTTGGTTCTCCGACCTAAAATAAAGAATGTTATTGGAACTAAATGGGTTTTTTAGGAATAAATTGAATGAGGATGGTCAAGTTATAAGGAAGAAGGCTAGATTGGTTTGTAAAGGATATTCTTATAAGGAAGGAATTGATTATGGAGAGACTTTTGCACCTGTAGCTAGGATTGAAGCGATAAGATTATTTCTTGCCTATGCTGCTTATGAAAACTACAAGGTTTATTAGATGGATGTCAAATGTGCATTTTTGAATGGGGGTCTTGATGAGGAAGTTTATATTGAGCAACCTGATGGTTTTTCACTATCAAATGATACAAACATGGTTTGTAGGTTAAGGAAAGCTTTATATGGATTGAAACAAGCACCTAGAGCTTGGTATGCATGGTTGGATAAATATCTTTTGAAGCTTGGTTATACTAAGGGTAATGTTGACAGTAATTTATATTATAAAATCACTGATCATGATATACTAATTGTTGAAGTATTTGTTGATGACATTATTTTTTGAGGTGAAGATAAGTTATGCATAGAATTTTCTAAGAATATGGAGAAAGAGTTTGAGATGTTTATGATTGGAGAGATGAAATTTTCCTTAGGTTTACAGATTACTCAAACTGACAAAGGTATTTTCATCAATCAAACTAAGTATGCTAAGGAATTGTTGAAGAAATTTAGTATGGGAAATTCCAAACCGGTAAGTACTCCTATGGTTACAAGTGAGAAATTGACAAGAAAGATGTTTTTGCACCAGTAAATCCTACAAGATACAAATCTATGATTGGAGGTCTACTTTATTTGACTCAGACTATGCCTAACATAATGAATCATGTTTGTATTGTTTTAAGATTTCAGAGTGATCCTAGAGAAAATCATGAGAGTGTGGTGAAAAAGATTTTTAGATACTTGCAAGGTACATCAGAATATGGTTTGTGGTACCCTAAAAAAGATTACTTTACTTTATGTGCATATACAAATGTTGATTGGGCTGGAGATGTTGATGACCGGAAAAGTACTTTCGGTGGAGCTTTCTTTCTTGGAAAGAAGTTGGTTTCATGGATCAACAAGAAACAGTCATGAACTTCTTTTATCTACTGCTGAAGCTAAGTATGTTGTTGTTGCTACTAACTGTACACAAGTTCTATGGATGAAGCCAATGTTGAAGGATATAAAGGTGGATTGTGATGCACCGATAGTTATTCACTGTGATAACTCTGTTGCTATTGATATATCAAATAATCTAGTATTTCATTCTAAGACAAAGCACATATTTATTAAGTATAACTTTTTGAAGGAAAAATTGGAAGCAAATGAAGTTAGACTAGTTTATGTGAACACTAAAGAACAAATTGCAGATATCTTCACTAAACCTTTGCCTGAGGAATTGTTTGAGTACCTAAGAGATAGATTGGGAGTTTCTGCCCCTCCGATAGATACTTTATTGATGTAGTTTGGCATCATTTCAGTATGTATTATCAGAGATACTATTCATTTTGGTACTGATGTGGGGATGCTACTACTTAGGGGGAGTAATTAGCTTTGAGTTTCAGTGGTTTGTGTTTTTGCTTTGATATTTATGTCATATTTATGGCATTGATGTCAAAGGGGGAGAGATATTAATGTGAAAAAGAAAAACTAAAGGGGAGAGATATTGATAGGGAGAGAGATTTGGAGCTTTACAGAGATATCATTCACAGAGGATTTTGGTCTTTGTTTCAGAACTACATTGCTACATCTGTATGTGGAAGATTATTGTTGGTTGTCTTCCATTGGGGGAGACTTGTTTGGCATTTCTTGATACTTAGATGTTTTCACATCTAGTGTTGCCATCAATGCCAAAGGGGGAGATTGTTGACTATTTGGAGGAATTGATTATGTGTTACATTGATGTTTTGTCATTGATGCAAACACTAGCTATTTGGATGCTTTACTGGCACCCTTCTGGTCCCGGTAGGTTGAGTGGTTTTTGGCTTGGTTTGGATCTGACTTGATTCGGTAGGCTCCGGTATGATTTGGTTATGGAATTGGCTTGTTCATGATACTCATGCTCATATTCAATAAGTTGTTTTTGGTCTGGTGATCGGATGATGTCCTATTTGCTTAAAAGCTTGGCTTCTGGTTCCAGCAAGGGTTTCACCAGTAGAGCTTTTGATAAAGATCTTTGATGAAATGAATTAGTGTTGGTGCAACCTCTAGTGGATTTTCAGGATGCTAATGGTGATCATGTTTGAGACTTGGCGGATGGAGATTATTGTTGTAATGTGTGGACCTATACTGGGTCTCAGTTGATCTAGGTTATGGACTGAATTTAATGTAACGTGTGGATTGGACCTCTTGATGTGTTTCCAGGATGTCTTATGTGTTGGATATTATTTGTTAGGTCTAAGGACGACGTGATTTGTAATTATGTAATTGGTTTATTGTCTGGTGCTCAACTTGATTGTCTATGGTAGAGGGTTCGTATATATAGATTTAAGATCTCATTGTAGAATATATGATATGGTAGAAATCATGTTATGGAAAGGGATGTAATGTGCAAATAATGTAATATCATTTAGACAGAGGATTTGGTCGATCATTGGAGATCAAATTGGGTTTATGTAAGAGGATTTAGTCCTCCGGTATTGAGCTTAACCAGAACTGTACTCAAGCATAAGAGATGCTATCTTTTGCAATTCAACACTTCTCTAGATTGTAGTCTGGATTTCTGTGTAGCCAGTGAGGCTCCTTTTGTGATGAGCAGTGCGCTCTAGGTTGTTGGCCTTCCTACAAGTGCAGGCCCCTCAATTTTAATTCACATACTTACTACATAAGTATTATGTGACTATGGGTAGGTGTCCCACCATAGTTTTTCCCTTTACCGGGTTTTCCACATATAAATCTTGGTGTCATGTGAATGGTATTTATTCTGTGATTATTGTTTATGCTTAATTGGTTTAATTGTTATTCCAGTATTAATGTTTTGGGTTCTGGTATTAAAGTTTTAATTGCTAATGCTTTCGGTAATCTATGACAACAGATTCACCCCCCCCCCCTCAGTTGTCTTCCAGTTATTTGAACTGTCTAACAGATATTGATGAATATGCTAGAAGAGTGGAACAACAGACTATGAATGTAAACAACAAAAATTAATTTTCTACAATCTATGGGTTAAAATCTTTTTTAGTTGCTCTTTATATCTCTATGCTATGGAAATTCCCTAAGTTTTTTTTAAAAATAATTTTTGTCTCTATACCTACAATTTGTTATGTTTTTTTTTAAATCTGATTTTTTTCGATTTTTATTGATGCACATGAACTAGCCAAGAAAATGGCTGAGGATGTATTATGTAAAGATGAAAGACTGATATAGATGATATGGATGAGGAAACACAAGAAATGGTAGTTGAACATGTCAAAAAATATCCACATGTATTAAAGGCTCTTAATATTGTAAATATGCTAGAAGTGTGGAACAACGGACATCCAATAAAAAGCGGGAAACTCTTGCTGACATAAAGATTGAATTGGCAATATGAATGTAAACAACAAAAATTAATTTTCTACAATTCATGGGTTAAACTCTATTTTAGTTTCTCTTTATATCTCTATGCTATGGAAATGTCCTTAAGTTTTTTTTTAAATAGTTTTTGTCTCTATGCCTACAATTTGTTATGTTTTTTTTAAATCTGATTTTTTCCTGATTTTTTCAAAAAAAATCTAATACTTTTGGTTTGCCATTTTTTTCCCAAATCATTTTTTCTACTATTATATAAAGAGTCATCCCAGGATGAGGAATTTTATTTGCTAACTGGAGAAAATGAAGAGACCCTTTCAATGGGGAAAATTGTACAACCAACTACCCATAGAGTCCTAAATAATTGTATAAAATATGCTTCCATACAAAGGGCTATTTTGAGGGCTGGAAGGGTTTACATTGTAGAGAATTATCGAACAGGTAATGGTTACACTAACCAACCAAGTTGGTGTTGACATAAACCTAGTAGCATCAAATGAATGGATGTTTTCTCCTCTGCAATTTGTAGTTGGCCTTGGACCTAGAAAAGTTGCTTCCATACAAAGGGCTATTTTGAGGGCTGGAAGGATTTACAGTCATAGAGAATTGTTCACCCCTCTAGAATCTATGAAGTGACTTGTCTTTATAACTGGCAGCTGCAAAATGCGGAGGTTAAGGAGGTTGAGGATCCATATTTTTCCAAAGCGGATACCATTATACAAAGTGAACAAGAGAATACAAGGAAAGAAAAGGAGCTTACAAAAAATCTTGATGACAAGAATGAAAGGACCAACCTCTTGTACAGTTGTTTCTGAGCATCTATCTGCACCAATTGTGCCCTAATAATTGCCCTAATTTTAAGTTTTACTCATTATTGATGCATTTAATCTTATTTTGTGGATGTTTTAGGGGTATGTGGCCCAATGAATTGAGGCTTAACGTCAAAAATAGCCAAGGGGAGGAGCAACATGTTCAATTATGGACTTCTGTTTGGGATTCTCGTTACACAAGATCAAATTATAACTAAATCAAGACCTAAATATTTTGATGACAGAAAGATAGTGAATCATAACTGGGGCGATTGGTATGTCCAGTGACTTGTCTTTATAACTGGAAGCCGCAAAATGGGGAGGTTAAGGAGGTTGAGGATTCATATTTTTCCAAAAATCGATACCATTAAATAAAGTGAACAAGAGAATGCAAGGAAAGCAAAGGAACTTGCAAAAAAATCTTGATGACAAGAATGAAAGGACCAACCTCTTGTACATTACACAACATGAATGGCAGGAGGTAAGAGGTAGTAACAATAATGGTGATGGTCGTTGTGTCAATAGCACCGCCATTTGCTGCTGCAATTTTCTTCAATTTGAATTTGGTGAGTAAAATTAGAGTGAATTCCCTAGGGTTTATGGTTTCCAACTCCAATAGGTTGCTTCCCATGCACGACAAATTTGCAAGGAAGAGGTTCCACGTTTGATTCTCAACAGGGACTCATGAGAAAGAGAAAGAGCAGATTGTGAATTAGAAAAGGTCGCTTGCCATTGTCATGGGTGAATTCTTCATCAGCATCTATCTACATCAATTATGCCCACTTCCTCCCAATTTTCGCACCCTGATGAGCCCGCGTATAATGATGGTGCGTAGTTACTTTTTTTTTTAAATACCATGTGTTCGTCAGAATTCCGATGTGAAATACGAAATTTGTACTATCGGCAAAAGTCAACCTGATGGTAACACAATTAGAAGCATGTCATCAAGATATAATACACTGGAGAAGTCCATCAGCATAATGCACACTAGCAGCAAAACAGAGATCATGTATTGTCGATAGTCGATGATGTTATCGATAAGACTTTTCCTGATGGACACTAGCAAAAGTAAAAAGCATTGGTAAAGGTTAAGATGATATAGGGTCAAAGCTTATGTTGAGGAGACATAATATATTGGGAGGAGCTATGCCAAGGGAAAAGACATATGGGAAATCATGCCCATTGCCTGAACACATTTTAAGCTATCCTGATGACCAATGAGACTAGCGGGATAACTCGCACCGATCAACAGGAAGAGAGGTCATCGGCTTATGTTATCCAAATGAGTAAGAAGACATCCAAAGGCTGTGAAAATCATCAGACCAACATATGCCGATCAATAGGTAAAACCCGTGTTCATCGGAATGCCGAGGTGAAATTTCAAGACATTGGTTTTTAGTCAGAATTCTGACGTGAAATTTTACCACGTCGGAATTCCAACGAACACAGGGCAATTTTTGAAAAAAAAAACAAATCAATCTGACAAAGCAAAATAAATCTCATAGATCGTCGGAAATGCTCATCGAAATTTGAGGCCAAATGTATTAGTGACTTAAGCAATGTGTTATTATAAGGCTAATCAGTTGAAGGGAAAACAAAGTAGCCGACCGATCAGTCAAGTACCTGATAGGTATTGAGATTAATTTTGTCAAACTGGCATATCAAATGATGATGTGGTCACAAGAGGTGACTCAGATTGCAGTTTAGTAGTCAATAACCGGTGGCAAAAGGTGAAGAGTTACACCGGTGAACTGGAGATACAGGTTGAAGGATGATATCCTTCGTGAATCTGGGAGAAGTGACCGGTAAGTTGTATACGATGACCAAAGGTGAGACAGTCATGGCGAGATATCACCAAACAAATGGATAGTGAAGTCTACTATAGTAAACAATTAGTTAAGGTGAGATTTGTGTGGACTTTCCGGTTCGCTTTAAAAAGATAGAACATGACCCAGAGGTTGGTGAAATTATGAGTTGCAGAGGCAGTTAAGGATGAGTCGTTGGCAAGATTGATGGAGAGCATGTAGATAGAGTGCGGGAATATTTGGAAAGTTTTAAATTTCAAATCTATTGAGTTTTGTATAAACATTTCTAGTGAAAACCAAAAAGTTGATCGTAAAAATTGCAAAGTGCAATTCTAAGGAGAGGCGATCCAACAAGATGAGAAGAGGGCAGAACTGCTAACTGAATAGAAAAGTGGTGAAGAGAGTGTGCAGAGATTGGATAGTGTGAATAGAAGAGAAATAATGCAGAGCACCAGAAGAGTGTAGATAAAGTGTGATGGAGAGCAAGTGTAACCAGTGGTCAAACCGAAGAGCTTCATTTGGATCTAATTAAGCTAAGAGTAGCTATTACAACAGATTATTCTCTCTATTATTTTATAATAACTACAATAGTAAAATCCCTTAATCAGGTGGACTTTAACAGGTCCCTTTGTAAAATCCCTTAATCGAGTGACATCTTAAATGATGATCCTAAGTCCTTTAACAAGGCTACCTCTAACGGGGTAAAGGTTCTAATAGGCCTGAAATAAAATCCCTTAACTAGGTGGCACCTAACAGTGTCTTTGTAATCTCCTAACAGGGATGGCTCAACACTGAGCATACTCTAGAAGAGTGCAGACTTTGTGAGTTTCTACTCACACCGTGGTTTTCTCCCATTTGTGTTTCAACGTGATAAATCTTGGTATTCTTGTGTGTTACATTTTTGTGTGCATGTTTCTTATCAATACTGCTTATACTGATAAGTGTTAAGTTTGAATAAGAAGTTCTGATTAAGGTTGAATCTGTAATAATCAGTATAGTGTTGATTCACCCCTCCCCTCTCAGCACCGGTTGGGACTAACACCTATAGCTTCAAACATATAATTCGTATGCATCCTGGATTCTGAGAAACGGTATGGCAAAGTTTGATTATTTTTTAGACTTAGGGCACTTGAGAGATAGTGTCAGTAGGGTATGGATTTGGACGTTCCGCTGAGTTTAGATGCACAATAGGAGCATGACTACCATAAACCTACCCACTCATATGCACCCATGCTGGTAGTTCGTGCTCACGATGAACATAATGAAAGTTAGCATATCTTGCAACCTTGCATTGCATGCATCTGACGGTTTTTGCACCAACTAAAAAATGCTACCTTGTGAAAATGGCTCTGAGTCTTTAACATCTGAGATAGGTCATTGTATATGGGCCTCACATGACCCTATAGCTTCAAATAGATCATTCACATGCATCTTGGATTCCGAGAAACAGTCCGTCAAAGTTAGACATTTTTTTGGACTTAGGGCACTTGAGAGATGGTGTCGGTAGGGTATGGCTCTGGACATTCTAGTGAGTTTAGATGCACAACAAGAGAATACCTACCATAAACCTACCCACTCGGATGCACTTGTACTGTTAGTTTGTGCCCATGATGAATGGAATGAAATTTAGCCAATCTTGCAACCTTGCGTTGCATGCATCTGAGTTTTCGCACCAACTAAAAAAATGCTACCCTGTGAAAATAGCTTTGAATCTTGAACATTTGAGATAGGTCATTGTAGATGGGCCTCACATGACCCTTTAGCTTCAAACAGATCATTCGTATTCATCCTAGATTCTGAGAAACTATATGTCAAAGTTTGATATTTTTTTGGGCTTAAGGCACTTGAGAGATGGCGTCGGTAGGGTATGGCTCTGGACGTTCTAATGAGTTGAGATGCACAATAGGAGCATGCCTACCATAAAATTGCCCCCCCGGATGCACACATGCTGGTAGTTTCTCCCCATGATGAATAGAATGAAAGTTAGCCTATCTTGCAACCTTGCAATGCATACATTTGATGGTATTCACACATTTTTAAAAAAAATTGCAATATCTCCTAAAGTATTAGGTGAAAATTAATGAAACTGGATTCACATATCTAACATTTCCAATAGGTCTTGGGTCTTTATTTGATCTGTAGAATGTGAAAGAGCATCAATATTATAGGAAAACACATATAAATAGTCTTCAAATGACCCCAAACTTTTACAAATGACTCCAAATGATCATTAATGGTCCCAAATGACCTTATTTAGATGAAACAACACAAAACAAGACAAAAACCAAAATTTGGCAATTGTGAGCATGAGGGTGCTCCTGCACCACTCACATTGAGAGATATAAAGGAAAGGAATCAAAAGCATCCAGTGATCATTACCATGGATCAAATGTGATCACAGTTGTTAATAATTCTGAATTAATAGGATGATTCCCAACACAAGGTAGGGATCAACATCTTGTAAACCTTGACGACATGGTCCCAATATAGGGTAAGGGATTGATCTATAAACTTTGAGGGTGCCTATTGTAATTGGCCTCTAAACACTTTGGTTACGTTCACGTCCTCTTCTTAAAACCAAAGTAGTAACAAAGGTTGACACTGAAGTTAATAAGAAAGAATCTAAAAATGCATGTATTGAGTGGATACTTTGATTATGCTTTGTGTCTTCATGCATTCATGTCAATACTTCCTACATGAAGAAGTTACTTTATGCCCGAGTGTATGCATATGTCTTATGTATTCATGTTCCTATTATGGTAGGCAAGGTTTATGTCTTATGTATTCATGTGATCGCTTCATGTCTAATATGTTTTCAACATATGTCTTTATGTGCCTCATGACTGATGTGTCTTCAGAACGTAAATATATGCAAATATAGTATACATCTTACAAGATTTGGATGCACATAAATGATAAAATTGTCAAAGAAATTCCATGTAATGATCATGACTCATACCACTATGCAAAGACTATTGTAACAATTAATAAATTCTATTGGATTATAATTTGATAAATCCACAATATGCTATAACTGGATCACATTTGAATTGTAAATATTTAAGTTTCAAAGTACAAAGACATGCACACAATGAAAAAATTGGACCGAATATCAACATTTATATATATCAAAATGCATAATAATTGTGTATGTATGGGTATGTGCAAGATCATGGGGGTCCAAAAAGTGGCAATGGGGAAAAAAACGTGTTTTAAACTTTGTCTAACACACCAAAATCTGCTTTGACTTTTTGTATGGGTCGGCCAAAATTTTATTTTGGTTTGGTAATACCAAACCAAATCGGATATCCATTTTGGAAACCAAAACGGATATCTGTTTTTCTCAACATAAAAAACATACTTTAGTAAAATGGGCATAACTTTTGTGTTTCTTATCGAAATTTTGATTTTTTATAGGCGTTGGAAAGGTAATTTAGAGACCTGTCATATGGATAAGGTAATTTTATTATATTATAGACCAAAAATTAATTATAATTATTTGAACTTGATCCTTCTTTTTGAAAACTTTAAATACTCACAAATTTTCATTTAAAGTTTCTTTTTTTCCTAACACCTCCTTTATCCATCACTTGTCTATCTATAGTTCTATAAATATATTTTGATCTATCTCTTCCTTCTCTACTTATCTCACTCCTTTTCTCATCCCATATAGATATTTCCTAGGTTACATCCATCTCTACATATATCTCCCTCTTTCTATTCCCATCTCTCCCTCTCCCACTCTATCCTTGTCACTCCTTATTTCTATATTTCTCTAATAATATCTCTTCTCTCTATTTACCTTTCTCCTCTACCTTATCCTTGATATACCTATTTATTACTTATCTCTATCACCTCATTTTTCTCCCTATCTTGCCCCCTCTATCTCTATATCCCTATAGATATATCTTCAAGTATATTTATATCTCATTATCTCTAAATCTCACTTATTCACTCCATCTCTCCCTCCATTTGTCCTACTCTCTCTATCACTTTCTATCCATATCTATCTCTATCTCCATATTCACATCTTTATCTATTTCCCTATCAATCTTTCTTTATATATGTCCCTCTATATTTATATATCTTCCTCTATACATGATTAATCTACCTCTCCCTCTCTTCAGCCTCTATCACCCTCTTTATGTATCTCTCCCTTTCGATACCTTTATCTATTTATTTACTCCCTCTCTATATATCTTCGACTCTCTCCCTCCATCCTTCTCTATAGCCACTATATATATATATATATATATATATATATATATATATATATATCATCCTTTTTCTCTCTCCCTCTCTCTATTACACTATCTACACATCTCTATCTATCGATATCCTTTTCCTTTATATCTAGACTCTATCTCTTCCTTTTTGTATCTCACTCTATATCTATTTTTCTCTATCTCTTTATATATTTATATCTCTTTACCTCTCTCTTTCTCTATATCTATTCATATCCCTCTCCCTTTGTCTTTATTTTTATATCTACCTTCCTCTCTCCTTTTCAATATCTAGATATGTCTCCCTCTTTCTATCCATCCTTGTCCTTTGGTATTTCTCCCTCTCTATTCATATTCCTTAGTATCTAAATCACTTTTATGTCTCTATCTCTTTTATAAGTATATCAATCTCTCTCTATTTCTCTTCTATCTCTCCCTCTCTTTAGCTCTTCATCTCTCTTCACCCTTATATCTCTCCTTATTTGAATCTCTATCTTTATAAATCTCTATCTCTCCCTCTCTATATATTTATCTCTACTACCTCTCGTTATCCCTCTCCTCTCTCTTTTTTTGTATCTCCCTCTCAATCTCTATTTTAGTCTATGTAGAGATCTCTCTCCTTATTGGTAATGGCTCTTTATTATCTTTCTAATTTATATGTTTTTGTGTTAGCTATATTTGGATCTTAGTTCTTGATGAGGTGTGTGGAGTATCTTTCCCCTATGAATTTTATTGCTAAGGAGAAAGGGTGAGAGGAGGGGAGATATGGGACAGAGAGATAGAGACTGTAAGAGAGCGACATGGGAAGAGGAGTAGAGAGAAATATAGAGACAGACAAAGAGAAAGAGGGAGTAGGGGGAACAAGGAAGTATCAATAAAGGGAGAGGAAAAGAGAGGTTAGAGAAAGAGGGTTATTTGGTAGGATAGAGAGAGAGAGAGAGAGAGAGAGAATTAGGGGAGAGGCAAAGAGAGGTTAAAGAAAGAAAAGGTTATTGGGTGAGAGAGAGAATGAGAGAGGGAGAGAGACATAGGGATAATTAGGGAGTAGGAGGAGAGGGGAGAAGGGAAAGTATCAACAAAGGGAGAGGAAAAGAGATGGTTATTGGGTGGAAGAGAGAATGTGTGTGTGTGTGTGAGAGAGAGAGAGAGCTCTGGATAGAGGGACAGTGAAGGGGGAGAGAGGGAGGCAAAGAGAGATAGAGAGAAAGAGAGATGGGGTCCTAAGGGGCCATATGGTGTTCATGTGTGGCCCCTTATGACCCCATATGACCCCTAACAACAGTATATGACCCCTTAGGACACCATATAACCCCTTAGGACACCATATGACCCCTCAAGAGACCATATGACCCCTTTTAACATCCTAGTACATGACATGACCCTTTATGACACCATATGACCCCTTAGGACAATATGATGTCCTAATGGGTCATATTGTGTCCTAAGGGGTCATATGGTGTCCTAAGGGGTCATATTTTCATCTAACACATGTGTGGCCCCTTAGAACCCCAATGACCCCTAATGACACCATATGACCACTTAGGACACAATATGACCCCTCACGACACCATATGAACCCTTAGGACCATATGATGTCCATATGGTGTCCTACGGGGTCATACTATGTTCTAACACATGCGTGGACCTTTAGGACTCCATATGACCCCTAACAACACCATATGACCCCTTAGGACACCATATGACCCCTTACGACACTATATGACCCCTTAGAACAATATGATCTCCTAATGGGTCATATGGTGTCCTAAGGGGTCATATGGTGTTCTAACAATATGTGGCCCCTTACGAACCCATATGACCCCTCAAGACACCATATGACCCCTTTTAACATCATAGTACATGACATGACCCCTTAGGACACCATATGATCCCTTAGGACAATATGATGTCCTAATGGGTCATATGGTGTCATAAGGGGTCATATGGTGTCCTAAGGGGTCATGTGGTCCTCTAACACATGTGTGGCCCCTTATTACCCCATATGACCCCTAACGACACCATATGACCCCTTAGGACACCATATGACCCCTCACGATATCATATCACCCCTTAGGAACATATGATGTCCATATGATGTCCTAAGGGGTCACATGGTGTTCTGACACTTGTGTGGCCCCTTAGGACCCCATATGACCCCTAACAACACCACATGACCCTTAGGACACCATATGACCCCTTAGGAAATCATATGACCCTTTAAGAAAATATGATGTCCCAATGGGTCATATGGTGTCCTAAGAAGTCGTATAGTGTTCTAACACATGTGTGGCCCCTTAGGAACCCATATGACCCCTTAGAACACCATATAACCCCTTAGGACACAATATGACCCCTTTTAACATCCTACTACACAACATGACCCCTTATGACCACTTAAAAAGAATATAATCTCATAAGGGGTCATATGGTGTCCTAAGGGGACATATGGACCCTATATGACCCCTAACAACACCATATGACCCCTTAGGACACCATATGGCCCCTCATGACACCATATAACCCCTTAGGACCATGTGATATCCATATGGTGTCCTAAGGGGTCATAGGGTGTTCTAACACATGCATTGCCCATTAGGACCCCATATGACAACTAACGACACCAAATGACCCCTTAAGACACCATATGACCCCTTAAGACACCATATGACCCCTTAGGACAATATGATTTCCTAATGGGTCATATGGTGTCCTAAGGGCTCATATGGTATTCTAACACATGTGTGGCCCCTTAGAACCCCATATGACCCCTAACAACACCATATGACCCCTTAGGACATCATATGACCCTTCCAGAGATAATATGACCCCTTTTAACATCCTAGTACACAACATGATGCCTTATGACAACATATGACCCCTTAGAACAAGATGATGTTCTAATGGGTCATATGGTGTCATAAGGGGTCAATGGTCTTCTAACACATATGTGGATCCTTAGGTCTGCATATGACCCCTAATGACATCATATGACCTCTTAGGACACCATATGAGCCCTTATGACCATATGATGTCCATGTGGTGTCCTAAGGGGTCATATAGTGTTCTAACACACGTGTGGCCCCTTATGACCCCATATGGCACCTACCGACACCATATGACCCTTTAGGACAATGTGATGTCTTAATGGGTCATATGGTGTCATAAGGTGTTCTAACACATTTGCGGCCTGTTAGGAACCCATATGACCCCTCAGGACACCATATGACCCCTTTTAACATTCTAGTACATGACATGACCCCTTATGACACGATATGAGCCCTTAGGACAATATGATCTTCTAATGGGTCATATGGTGTCCTAAGGGGTCATATGTTGTCCTAAGGGGTCATATGGTATTCTAACACATGTGTGGCCCCTTAGGTCCCCATATGACCCCTAACGATGCCATATGACCCCTTAAAACACCATATGACCCCTCGACACCATATGACCCCTTAAGACCATATGATGTCCATATGGTGTCATAAGGGGTCATATG
This sequence comes from Cryptomeria japonica, assembly GCF_030272615.1. Classification (NCBI taxonomy): domain Eukaryota; kingdom Viridiplantae; phylum Streptophyta; class Pinopsida; order Cupressales; family Cupressaceae; genus Cryptomeria; species Cryptomeria japonica. Next base: position 396,316,961 of record NC_081413.1, read on the forward strand.
GTGTTCTAACACATACATGGCCCCTTAGGACCCCTTATGACATCTAAGGACATCATATGACCCCTTAGGAAACCATATGACCTATTAGGATAATATGATGTCCCAATGGGTCATATGGTGTCCTAAGGGGTCATATGGCATTCTAACACATGTGTGGCCCCTTAGGACCCCATATGACCCCTTAGGACACCATATGACCTCTTAGGACAATATGATTTTCTAATGGGTCATATGATGTTCTAAGGGGTCATATGGTCTTCTAGCACATGTGTGGCCCCTTAGGTCCCCATATGACCCCTAACGACATGATATGACCCCTTAGGACACCATATGACCCCTCACAACACTATATGACCACTTAGGACCATATGATGTCCATATGGTGTTCTAACATATATGTGGCCCCTTAGAACCCCATACGACACCTAACAGTACCATATGACCCCTTAGGACACCATATTGTTGAAATGTGGTGATTGATCAGCAAAGTACTGTACACTCAGCACGTATCCCCCGAGAAAAAAAAATTTGCCGTTTTTTTGTTGATGAAAACCGACATTGTAATAAAACCCTAAAAAAGGCCAACTTTGTTTGTTGCCCTAAAAACGCATGTTATAAGCGGCTGAGATGCTTAAGGCATTGGAAGGTTGATGTACTATTTTTGCTGGATAATAAGAAAGATTGGACGGTTGTGTATGGTGGACGTAACCCATTCTGGGTGAACCACGTTAAATCTTTGTGTTATCTGTGTCCTATTTTATTTCTTTATCTTTTGTATTTAAATCTGCATATAATTGTTAGTTCATATTTGCTTCGGATCTGCTTGAAACCCTAACAATTGGTATCAGAGCGAGGTTTTCTGTAAATTGGCACGACTTTTATATTTGAGTGGGAGCAATGGAGGATTCCAAATTCAAGGTTGAAAAGTTTAACGGCTAGAATTATCAGTTATGGAAAATGCAGATGGAGGATTACCTATATCAAAAGGATTTGTGGCAGCCATTGGAAGGAAAGGCAAAGAAACCGACCACAATATCAGATGAAGAGTGGGACATTTTAGATAGAAAGGCACTGGGATCCATTCGATTGTGCCTTGCATCGTCTGTAGCATTCAATATAACAGAAGCAAAAACGACTATAGATTTGATGGCAACATTGGCTAAGCTATATGAGAAACCCTCGGCTTCGAATAAGGTATTTCTTATGAAGCGTTTGTTTAATTTGAAAATGAGTGAGGGAGGATCTGTAGCGGAGCACTTAAATGAATTTAATACAATTACCAGTCAATTGTCTTCAGTAAAAATTACCTTTGCAGAAGAGGTTAGGGCTCTCTTGATTTTATGTTCTTTGCCAGAAAGCTGGAATAGCTTGGTTATGGCTGTAAGTAACTCTGTCTCTAGTAAAAATACTTTGGTATTTGATGATATTGTTGGTGTTATCCTAAGCGAGGAAATGCGAAGGAAAAGCACAGGTGAGACTCCAACATCATCGGGTAGTGTTTTGAATGTGGAGAATAGAGGAAGATCAAAGGAAAGAGGAAAAGGCCTTGGGAATGAGAAGTCACGAGGGAAGTCAAAGAAAGGATGCTCTCATTCTAGAGGAAAGAAAGATTGCTGGTACTGCGGAAAGCCTGGTCATCTAAAGAAAGACTGTTGGTCTCGGAAAAACAAAGAAGGAGACAAAAATGAAAATGACAGTAAGGAAGATAATATTGCAAGTAATACTTTACAAGATGCTTTAATCTTATGTTTGGATAATATTAATGATTCCTGGGTAATAGATTCTGGGGCTTCATTTCATGCTACACCCCATAGAAAATATTTTCTAGATTATGTTCAAGGTGATTTTGGACAGGTATATTTGGGTGATGATGAGCCCTATCAAATTGTTGGAAAAGGAAAGATAAAGATCAAGTTGCAGAATGGTAATGACTAGTTTTTGCAGGAGGTAAGACATGTTCCTAATTTAAGAAGAAATTTAATTTCTGCAGGGCAACTAGGTAGTGAAGGTTGCATAGTTACCTTCTCAGACAGTATGTGGAAGGTCACTAAAGGTGTGAAGGTAGGCACATTATATCTATGTACTGGTAACACTTACTCTACCTTAGCTGCTACAGATAAAGTTATTGCAGGGACAACAACAATAAATGTTGCAAGAACAGATTCTATAATGTGGCACCATAGGCTTGGGCACATGAGTGAGAAAGGGATGAAAATCCTTCACTCCAAAAATCTATTGCCAAGACTAAAGAAGATTGATTTAGAGTTCTATGAAAACTGTGTTTATGGTAAACAGAAAAGAGTCAGATTTCTCAAGGTTGGGAAAGAGAAGAAGAGTGAGAAGTTAGAGCTTGTACATTCAGATGTATGGGGACCGGCTCAGGTATCATCTCTTGGTGGCTCTTGTTATTATGTTATTTTTATTGATGACTCAACCAGAAAAACATGGGTATATTTCCTAAAACAAAAATCAGATGTTTTTGAAACTTTTAAGAAATGGAAAGCTTTGGTTGAGAATGAGACAGGAAAAAAGTTGAAGTGTCTCAGATCGGATAATGGAGGTGAGTATTGCAGCAAAGCATTTGATGATTATTGTTCCTTAAATGGGATTTGAAAGTAGAAGACAGTTCCAGGAACTCCACAAGAAAATGGTGTGTCAGAGAGAATGAATAGGACCATCATGGAACGTGCGAGGAGCATGAGATTGCATGCTGGATTGCCCTTACATTTTTGGGTAGATGTTGTACATACTGCTATCTATTTGATAAATAGAGGACCTTCAACCCCTTTGGATGGTGGTATTCCAGAGGAGGCATGGACTGGTAAAAAGGTAAATTATTCTTTCCTAAAAACTTTTGGTTGCGAAGCTTTTGTCCATGTTGATAAAGAAAACAGAACCAAGCTTGATGCTAAATCTCAGAAATGTACCTTCATTGGATATGGGATAGATGAATATGGCTATCGGTTATGGGATTTTGAAAATAAGAAAATAATTAGAAGTAGAGATGTTATATTCAATGAGAAGGTTATGTATAAAGAACAGATGCAGGAAAAGAAGCATGAACAGGACAAACAAGAATATGTGGTGTTGGATGAGATTCCTGAAAATGAAATGCCACAGGTACCTGATGCTCAACAACAACAGATTGTCCCACAAACTCCTGCAAGTGTTAGACGTTCTACAAGGACAAGTAGACCCCCTGAAATATTTTCTCCTTCTTTGTATTCTATTTTATTAACAGATTCTGGTGAACCAGAAGAATATGAAGAAGCAATGCAGGTGGATGCCAAACAACAGTGGCAGCTAGGCATGAAAGAGGAGATGGACTCCCTGATCAAAAATAAGACTTGGGACTTAGTTCCTCTACGTGCTGAAAAAAGAGCCTTGCCTAACAAATGGGTTTATTGGCTGAAGGAGGAGGAAGGAGGTCAGAAAAGATATAAGGCCAGACTTGTGGTAAAAGGTTTTGCACAGAAAAAGGGTATAGATTATGATGAAATATTTTCTCCAGTTGTAAAAATGACTTCAATTAGAACTGTACTTAGTCTTGTGGCTGCAGATGATTTACATCTTGAACAATTAGATGTCAAAACAACTTTTCTCCATGGAGATTTGGAGGAGGAAATTTACATGTTGCAACCACAGGGATATGAGGTCAAAGGTAAGGAGAACTTGGTGTGCAGGTTGAAGAAAAGTCTGTATGGCCTAAAGCAAGCACCCCGACAATGGTATTTAAAATTTGATAGTTTCATGGCTAAACACGGTTATCATAGATGTCATTCTGATCATTGTGTATATTTTAAGAGATTTGATAATGGTAGTTATATTATCCTATTGCTTTATGTTGATGGCATGCTTGTTGTTGGGTCTAACATGCAACATATAAATGATCTTAAACAGAAATTAGCCAGGTCATTTGCTATGAAGGATTTGGATGTAGCTAAGCAAATTCTCGGTATGAGGATTACACGGGACAGGAAAAATAGAACCTTGAATTTGTCCCAAAGTGAGTATATAAAGAAGGTGTTGAAAAGATTTAACATGCAGGATGCAAAAGCAGTTAGTACACCTTTGGCTAGTCATTTCAAATTGACTAAGGAGATGTGCCCAAAGGCACAGGAAGAGGTTAATAAAATGTCTAACATCTCGTATTCATCAGCTGTTGGCAGTCTAATGTATGCAATGGTATGCACAAGGCCAGATATTGCACATGCAGTGGGAGTTGTGAGCAGGTTTATGAGTAATCTGGGTATGGAACATTGGAATGCTATGAAATGGATTCTTCGGTATTTGAAAGGAACTACTACGAAGGCATTATGTTTCAAAGGATCTAATGCTGCTCTAAGTGGATTTGTTGACTCTGATCTGGCGGGTGATATAGATTCACGGAGGAGTACTACAAGGTATTTTTTTACTATAGGGGGAACTGCAGTCAGTTGGATTTCTAGGCTGCAAAAGGTTGTTGCACTTTCAACCACTGAAACTGAGTATGTTGCTGCTACAGAAGCCAGCAAAGAGATGATTTGGTTGCAATGTTTTTTGAAGGAATTGGGTCAGACACAAGAGGATAGCCCATTGTATACTAATAGCCAGAGTGCCATTCATCTTGCGAAGAACTTTGCTTTTCATTCAAGGACAAAGCACATTCAGCTCAGGTACCACTTCATCTGGACTATTTTGGAGGAGGGTCAATTACGGCTTGAGAAGATTCACACAAGTGAGAATCCTGCCGATATGTTCACAAAGGCAGTTCCACAGGAGAAGCTGATTTCTTCATCAGTTTATGTTGGTCTTCTTGATTGATAATTGTGGAATTTATACCAGTCAAGTCCTAGTGTTTTATCCAGCGGATGTTGCATGTATAGTGGTGTTGTGTAGTATCAGTCTCCAAGTGGGAGATTGTTTCGGTGTGGAGCCTGATTAGTCTCCAAGTGGGAGATTGTTGAAATGTGGCGACTGATCAGCAAAGTACTGTACACTCAGCACGTATCCTCACCGGGGTCCGGGGCCGGGCCGGGCCCCGAGCAGGGGTTCGGGGGTGGCAGCCCCCGAGAAAGCGAGGGTTTGGGGGCGGCAACCCCCAAGAAAAAAAATTTTGCCATTTTTTTGTTGATGAAAACCGACATTGTAATAAAACCCTAAAAAAGGCCAACTTTGTTTGTTGCCCTAAAAATGCATGTTATAAGCGGCTGAGATGCTTAAGGCATTGGAAGGTTGATGTACTGTTTTTGCTGGATAATAAGAAAGATTGGACGGCTGTGTATGGTGGACGTAACCCATTCTGGGTGAACCATGTTAAATCTTTGTGTTATCTATGTCCTATTTTATTTCTTTATCTTTTGTATTTAAATCTGCATATAATTGTTAGTTCATATTTGCTTTGGATCTGCTTGAAACCCTAACACATATGACACCTAACATTACCATATGACCTCTTAGGACAATATGATGCCCTAATGGGTCATATGGTGTCCTAAGGGGTCATATGGTGTTCTAACACATGTGTGGCCCCTTATGACACCTTATGACCCATTAGGCCACCACATGACCCCTTAGGACACCATATGACCCCTTTTAACATCCTCATACATGACATGACCCCTTAGGACAATATGATGTCCAAATGGGTCATATGGTGTCCCAAGGGGTCATATAGTGTCTTAAGGGGTCATATGGTCTTCTAACACATCTGTGGCCCCTCAGGTCTCCATATGAACCCTAATGAAAGCATATGACCCCTCACAACACCACATGACCCCTTAGGACCATATGATGTCCATATAGTGACTTGAGGGTTCATATGGTGTTCTAACACATGCATGGCCCCTTAGGACCCCATATGACCCCTAACGACACCATATGACCCCTTAGGACACCATATGATCCATTAGGACAATATGATGTCCTAAGGGGTTGTATGGTGTCCTAAAGGGTTATATGGTGTTTAAACACATGTGTGAGCTCTTAGGATCCCATATGACCCCTAACAACACCATATAACCCCTTAGGACACCATATAACCACTCAGAACACCATCTGACCCCTTTTAACATCCTAGTACATGACATGACCCCTTATGACACCATATGACCCCTTAGGAAAATAAGATGTATTAATGGGTCATATGGTATCATAAGGGGTCATATGGTCTTCTAACACATGTGTGGCCCCTAAGGACCCCATATGAACCCTAACGACACTATATGACCCTTAGGACACCATATGACCCTTCACAACACCTTGTGACCCCTTAGGACCATATGATGTCCATATGGTGTTCTAACACATGTGTGGACCCTTAGAGCCCTATATCACCACTAAAACACCATATGACCCCTTAGGACAATATGATATTCTAATGGGTCACATGGTGTCCTAAGGGGTCATATGGTGTTCTAACACATTTGTCATCCCTTAGGACCCCATATGACCCCTTAGGACACCATAAGACCCCTCGGGACACCATATCACCCCTTTTAAGATCCTAGTACACGACATGACTGCTTATGACACCATTGACCCCTTAGGACAATATTATGTCCTAATGAGTCATATGGTGTCCTAAGGGGTCATATGGTCTTTTAACACATGTGTGGCCCCTTAGGACCCCATATGAGCCCTAACAACACCATACGACCCCTTAGGAGACCATACGGAACCTCACGACACCATATGACCCCTTAGGACCATATGTTGTCCATATGGTGTCATAAGGTGTCATATGGTGTTCTAAGACATGTGTGGCCCCTTAGGACCACATATGACCTGTAACAAAACCATATGACCCCTTAGGACACCATATGATCCATTAAGATGATGATGTCCTAATGGGTCATATGGTGTCCTAAAGGGTTATATGGTGTTTTAACACATATGTGAGCCCTTAGGACCCCATATGACCCCTAACAACAGCATATTACCCCTTGGGAAACCATATGACCCCTCAAGACACCATATGACCCCTTTTAACATCCTAGTACATGACATGACCCCTTAGAACAATATGATGTCCTAATGGGTCATATGGTGTTCTAACACATGTGTAGCCCTTTAGGACCCCATATGACCTCTACCGACACCATATGACCCCTTAGGAACACTATAAGACCCCTTAGGATACCATACGACCCCTTTTAACATCCTAGTACTCAACATGACCCCTTATGACACCAATTGATCCCTTAGGACAATATGATGTCCTAATGGGTCATGTGGTGTGGTAAGGGGTCATATCATTTCTGAAGGGGTCATATGGTCTTCTAACACATGTGTATCTCCTTAGGACCCCATATCACCCCTAACGACATCATATGACCCCTTAGGACACCATATGACCCTCAGAATACCATATGACCCCTTAGGACCATATGATGTCCATATGGTCTTTTATGGGGTCATATGGTGTTCTAACATGTGTGACCCCTTAGGACCCCATATGGACCCTAATGACACCATATGACCCCTTAAGACACCATATGACTCCATAGGACACCATATCACCCCTTACAACAATATGATGTCCTAAAGGGTCATATACTGTCCTAAGGGCTCATATGGTGTTTGATCATATTCGTGACCCCTTAGGACATCATATGATCCTTAATGATACCATTTGACCCCTTACGACACCATATGACCCCTTTTAACATCCTAATACATGACATGAGCCCTTATGGCACCATATGAACACTTAGGACAATATGATGTCGTAATGTATTATATGGTGTCCTAAGGGGTCATATGGTCTTCTAACACATGTGTGGCCCATATGACCCCTAACAACACCATATGACCCCCTAGGATACCATATGACCACTAATGACAACATATGACCCCTTAGGACTATATGATGTCCATATGGTGTCCTAAGGAGTCATATGGTGTTTTGATATACATGTGACCCCTTAGAACCCCATATGATCCCTAACAACACCATATGACCCCTTAGGACACCATATGACCCCTTAGGACAATATGATGTCCTAATGGGTCATATGGTGTCCTATGGGGTCATATGGTGTTGTAACACATGTGTGGCCCCTTAGGACACTATATGACCCCTAACGACACCATATGACCCCTTAGGACACCATATGACCCCTTAGGACACCATAAGACCTCTTATAACATCCTAGTACATGACATGACCCCTAATGACACCATATGACCCCTTAGGATAATATGATGTCCTAAGGGGTCATATGGTGTCTGGAGGGGTCATATGGTCTTTTAAGATATGTGTGGCTCTTTAGGACACCATATGACCCTTAACAACACTATATGACCCCTTAGGACATCATATGACCCCTCACGACACCATATGACCCCTTAGAAGCATACGATGTCCATATGGTCTCCTGTGGGGTCATATGGTGTTCAAACACATTTGTGGTTGCTTAGGACCCCATATGAACCCTAATGACACCATATGACCCCTTAGGACACCATATGACTCCTTATTACACCATATGACCCCTTAGGACAATATGATATCCTAATGGGTCATATGGTGTCTGAAGGGGTCATATGGTGTTCTAACATATGTGTGGCCCCCCATATGACCCTTAATGACACCATATGATCCCTTACAAGACCATTTGACCCCTCAAGACACCATATCACTCCTTTTAACATCATAGTACATGACATGAGCCCTTATGACACCATATGACCCCTTAGGATGATATGATGTCCTAATGGTTCATATGGTGTCTTATGGGGTCATATAGTTTTCTAACACACATGTGGCCCCTTAGGACCCCATATGACCCCTAACGACACCATATGACCCTTTAGGACACCATACAACCCCTGATGATATCATATGACCCCTTAGGACCATATGATGTCCATATGGTGTCCTAAGGGGTCATATGTTGTTCTAACACACATGTGGCCCCCTAGGACCCCATATGACCCCTAATGACACCATATGACCTCTTAGGACATCATATGACCCCTTAGGACAATATGATGTCCTAATGGGTCATATGGTGTTGTAACACATGTGTGGCCCCTTAGGACCTCATATGACCCCTAATTAAACCATATGACCCCTTAGGATAGTATATGACCCCTTAGGAGACCATATAAGCCCTCAGGACTCCATATGACCTCTTCTAACATCCTAGTACATGACATGACCCCTTATGACACTATATGAACCCTTAGGACAATATTATGTTCTAATAGGTCATATGGTTTCCTAAGGGGTCATATTGTGTTCTAACACATGTGTGGCCCCTTACAACCCATAACGACACCATATGACCCCTTAGGACTCCATATGACCCCTCAAAACACCATATTACCCCTTTCAACCTTATGATGTCCATATGGTGTCCTAAGGGGTCATATGGTGTTCTGACACATATGTGGCCCCTTATGAACTCTAATGACACCATATGACCCCTTAGGACAATATGACCTCGTAATGGGTCATATGGTGTCCTAAGGGGTTATATGTTGTTCAAAGACATGTGTTCCCCCTTAGGACCCCATGTCACCCCTAATGACACCATATGATCCCTTAGGACAAAATATGACCCCTCATGACACCATATGACCCCTTAGGAAACCATGATGTCCTAAGGGGTCATACATGGTGTTCTAACACATGTGTGGCCCCTTAAGACACCATATGACTCCTTAGGACAATATGATGTCCTAATGGTTCATCGGTGTCCTAAGGGGTCATATGGTGGAAGAGAGGTTAGAAAAAGAGAGGGTTGTTGGATGAGAGAGAGAGAGAGATAATTGGGTGGAGGAGAGAATGAGAGAGAGTTGGGGAAATAAGGGGGTACGATGAGAGAAGTAGAGGGGAAGTATCAACAGAGGGAGAGAAGGATATATGGGGAGATAAGTGAAGAGAGAGATAAAGAGGGTAATTATGGGGAGGGGGAGAGGAAGTGAGAGAAGTATTGAGAGAGAGAGAGAGAGAGATGAGGGGGTAATTAAGGGGTAGGGGGAGAGGGGGAGAATGAGAGATGAAATTATCAACAAAGAGCTCAAGGGGGAGAGATATGTGAGAGATAGGGTAATTGGGTTGAAGAGAGAATGAGAGAGAGTTGGGGTGAAGTTAGAGGGGAATATACGTATGAGAGAGATGGTAATTGAGGAAGAGATAATTAGAGAGATTTGGGGGTAATTAGGGGGTAAGAGGAGAGGGGAGGATGGAAAGGTATCAACAAAGGGAGAGAGGGAGAGATGAGGATAGAGGTTCAAATAGAGAGGTCCATAGAGAAGCTAATTAGGGAAGGGGAGAGGGGGGAGAGGGAAGTATCAACAAAGGGAGAGAGAGAGAGAGGGGGGAGTATCAACAAAGGAAGAGAGGGGAGAGATGGGGAGAGAGCCCCCTAATTACCTTCTCTCTATATCTCTTTGCTAATACTTCCCCTCTCCCCCTCCCCCCCCCCCCTCCCTCTCCCCCTCCCCCTAATTATCCACTTTCTATCACTCTCTTCACCTCTCTCCACATCTATCCCTCTCTCCTTTTGTTGATACTTACCCCTCTCCCTCTCTTCTTATCCACTAATTACACCCAACTTTCTCTCACATTATTTCTTCCCCTCAATTACCCTCTCTCTCTCACCTCTCTCCTCATATTCCTTATAGATACTTCCCTCCATGCTCTCCCCACCCCATAATTACTCTCTCTATCTCTCTCTTCACCCCTCTCCCCATATCTATTCTCTCTTTGTTGATACTTTCCCCTCTCCCTCTCATTCTCTCTCTCTCTCTCTCTCTCTCTCTCTCTCTCTCTCTCTCTCTCTCTCTCTCTCTCTCTCTCTCTCTCTCTCTCTCTCTCTCCCCCAAATTACTCTCTCTTTCCCAAAATCACCCTCTCCTTCTCACCTCTCTCCCCCTCTCCTTCTCCCCTCTGAATTTTGTTTCTAGAGATGGGAAGGAAATGTAGAGAGACTGGTCTAGATCTTAGGGAAGAGAGAGAGTGAGATAGAGGATGAAGTGATGAAGAGGTAGAAATTCAAGTGTAGAGCTTGAGAGAAGGAATGAGGGATTCAATGAGAGTTAGAGAGATAGGTCTAGAGAGAGATGTATAAATATAGACAAAAGAGAGGGAGGAAGAAACAAATAGGTGGAGTGAGAGGTTTAGGAGAGAGAGAGGTAGAGAAAGGAACAAAGAGAGATAACATGGTTTATCAAAATTTATTAAACTAAAAAAAATCATAAATTTTCTTTTATTAATTACTTATTTAGTGTTTCAATTATTTTGAGATGATTGTTACAAAAAATTCATCAAACAGGGAATTCATATCATAGATATCTGAAATACCTTTCCAATGCCTATAAAAAAAAAAATTCGATATGAAATGCAAAAGTTATGCCCAATTTAGTAAAATATGTTTTTTTAATTTTTCAAAATGGATATCCGATTTGAACGGATATCCAATTTTTAAAAACATTTTTTTCCCTCCATTTTTCGCTCAGGATTGCTTTGGGATTTGGCTTGGAAATGTCAAGCTTGGAAAGTCAACATGGAAAACGTGTTTTTTCAGTGTTCCTTGTTTTTCCAGACTTCGCCCTGGTGGCTAACGACTTTTTTTTAGCCGAAATTGATAAAACGAAAAGGGTTTTTTAAGGGCATTCTCAACTTTCCAACAATATAAGGTTTGCCTTATTTTTACTTTAAAAAATTTATTATTTATTTTCTAATTGAACTCTAACTAAAGTCCCAATTGATAGTCTGATTGAAAAACGCCCATAACTTTCAAATGGTATCACATTTTTTGAATCCAAAACATGCGTCAAATTTTATGCTTTGTCTACTATAGTATTTTAAAAAATGAATTTAATAAATTTTAGACCAAGTTAAGGTGGTCAGACATACGAGTTTTTGAATTTCTGAAAAGTTGTTAAAAAATCATAATTAATTATTTGCTTTAAAAAAAATTACAAAAAAATATGTGTCACATCCAGACATGAGTCTACTACTTATTTAATAAATCTTATAAAAAAATATTAAGATTTGATTGTGGTTAGGGTGGTCAGACATACACCTACTTCTTATCTTTTTTCCTAAAATTTCAGTACTACTGCATTGAAATTTCAAATTTTCATCAAATAGTTTTTTTTTCCCAAAAAATAACTAGTAACTTAGAAACTGCATTCAATTTCCTACAGATTCCCTTCTTACATATTTTTTTAAAATAATGTTCATAGCTTATTCAAATTTTCATGTCAAGTTGCATAAATCTGATTTTTTTAAATTTCATTACCACTTAAGGCCTTGTTTTGGCCCACCATGATCCTGCACATACCCGTTTACAAAAATGGCATATATGTCAATTCAATAAAAGTTTAATAAAAATGTGGTATATGCCATGTCTAGATCGATATACAATAAAAATGTAGAATATATAGATGTATTGGTCCTTTAATGACCACAACTAACACTATATGATCGTATAGTTGTGTTGGATCATCAAAATTGAGCCTCTTTGATGCAATACGCAGCTTTGTAGGTGGCTACACAACCACAATTCAAAATCCAAATTAGATTCCTTTTGTAAAAAATAGTTCACAATTATCAAAATAACTATACATTCAACTATAATTTCTTTGCAATTGAATTGTAGATTACATCACGTGTTGATTTGGGATCTACCATCTTTTCTATCATTTCCTTGCCAATCTTAGGAGTCCTTTTAAATTGGAACTTGAGAGGATCCATGTTATGGCCAAACCGTGAAGGGCCCTATTGCAGGTTAAATACAATTAATACAAGGTAATAACATATATAGATCAAAAACACTAAAAATCTACAATATATAGAACAAAAGCATATCGAAGTCTGAGATGATTCTCTTGTTGACCTAGGAGGGCTCATCATTGATGAAGCAACTATGGCTATTTCCTGTATGAAAAATGATAAGATTATGTTTTTGTAGCGTCCTAAAATTGCGACACTTGCAATTTCGACTGCATTTCGGTCTTCACGATGGCGACGCAACACGCAACCTGAATGGAGACCCCGAAACTTGCTCACGACACCAAAAACTGCATTTTTCAAGTACCCTGGCCTGAACCTCCTTGCACCCTACTGTCCCGGGAGGTGGGACCAGAGCGCCCAGTGCCCTGGTCCCTCAGGACCAGGGCACCCAGTGCCCTGGTCCCTGGGTCCTATTTTGGGCCTGGTCTCCTAAGGGGTCTCGGGTCTTTTTGTTTGCAATTTGGAAATTAACTTTCCTGGTCGGCCTAAGGTCGGGAAAATCAGTCTATCAGCCCTAATTGACAAGTATATAAACTACATTTTTCTCTCTCATTTGGCATGAGGAGGATATGTGTACAAAGCGTGGAAACTATACTCAAGCATTCAAGCATCCAAACATTCAAGCATTCATTCCAAGTCTCCATTCAAGGCTAAGTGTTGCATTCAAGACAAGGATTCAACCATTGAAGAGGAGATCACTTACTACATGCTACATACAACATACTACTACAACATACAACATACAACATCTAAACCTTCGCACATAAGGATACAAACATCCTTAGAACAAGGTATTAGTACTTGTTTTATAGTCATTTACATTTACAGCACTTGCTCATTTCTTGGTTAATTCCAAAACCGGGGTTTGACCTAAAGGCAAACCCCTAATCCCTAACCCCCCAATCGTCTTCGCTTTTCTGTGTGTAGGTTGCAGGTACGCGGCTGAAATTGAAGATCTGGAATCCTTGTGCAGAGACGAACAAATCCCCCTTCGTTTCGCGGATTTTTCGGAGGACCGTGGCGTCGGGCGCCATCATCCTGACAACTTTTGCTCAAATTTGCAGGACAGTGCCGTATCGACATTTTATTGCTAATTCCAGGCCCGCAGCTCCATCCTATATCCATATCTCAGTTTATAAGCGAATCTTTGTCACTTTCTATGCATGCTTAGCTTAATTCTTCTATGCACATTCTTTACAAGAGAGGGTAGCCTTGCTTTCTTAACCCTTGAAACACATTTAGCATCCAATCTTGCATTGTGTGGGATTGGATCTTGTGGGTTTCAACCCCTCTTTTGAATGTAAAGTTTCTCCCCTAAGTGAAAACCATCGAATCCTAGCGAACCTCCCTTCTCTCTCTTCGGAGTTGGAAGAGGGGAGAACAACTAGGGTTCGATCGCGATTTTCCGCTTTACATTTTGGTGAACCCGACGTGAACATCCTTTCTGATTTTTCATGCTTAGATCTGAAAAAATTGATTACATTTCCATGTTTGATCTTTTGCAAAATTTTAGAGGTGATTGCATTAAAACCCTAAAATTTCTTTTTAGTAATTGAACTTGCGAAATGTCTAAATGTTAATGCTTGTTTCAGATCTGCCCTTCTATTACAAATTATCAATTCATATCTATGCTTTAATTTTGAAAATTAAGTGGTTAAGTGTCAAAACCCTAATTTTTGAAACCCTCTTGATTCAACCTTTGTTCGACAATTTCACTGATCAAAACATCTCCAAATCAGCTGTAACTTTGGATTCCGCAATAAAATCACAATATCTTTCATCCCTAAAAATTTGGAAAAAAGTTGCAAGGACCGTGGCGCCGAGCGCCATCGTCCTCGACATTTTTTCCAAAATTTTGGGAGCGAGATCTTACTATATTTTCCTGCTAAAATCCAAAATTTTGGCTGATTTTATCAATTTTAACACCTTCAAAATTACAGTCAAAGTTGGTCTTGTGATTGCTTGGATTAAGACTCCTAATCATTCAAAAATCATTGAAATTGAAATTTTGTGTCAAAATTGTGTTCTTACTGTCCTAAATCTGAAAAGTGTGTTTGCATTCATTCAAAATTTCAGTGCTTTATTCAAATTCTTGCAATTTGTGACTTTTGAAATTAAGTGCTTAATTACAACAACTTGGATTTCCGCTTTCAAAATTGAATTTTGCGTGAAATTGAGTCAACTTTTGAATTTCAAAACTTGCATTGCTTTTGGCATTCCCTCTAAAATCATAAAATTCAAAATTTTAGTTTCCCTCTCTTTTTCAAAATTCAAATTTTGCATTTTTCGACAATCTGGGTAGGGTTCAATTTCGAGATTGCAACTTTAATTTGGCCTATCTACAGATTGTAAAATGACTCAATTTTTTCAGATTAGCTCTAAAATTATCATACCTTTCATCCTTGCAAATTTTGAAAAAAGTTGCAAGGACCGTGTTGCACTCCGAGCGCCACGGTCCCGGACATTTTTTTTTCGAAATTTTGGGACACTGTCGTGATTGCATTTAACAGCTTAAATCTAGAAGATTGGCTGATTTTACTGAAAATTGCTACCTCTAAATTCAAAACTTTCTCTCTCTCTCTAGTGCATGAGTTTTACAACAATAAGCCCTACCTACACTATTCCCGTTAGACGAAGCCGTAGAATTAAGTCTTTCCGAGGTTTAATTACCGAGGAGATGGAACCTAATTTGAATAGCCTTTTTAACGAGGACATGGGTAATTCCTCTAATCCTCCTAATGATGAAGAAGCTCTCCATGAGGTTTCTGTAGAACAACTTTCAAAATTGGATAACCAATTTGACGATTTTCGACAATGGATGTCTCAAGAATACCCTGATAGTCAAGCTCTTCCTTTAATTGAGGGTCTAAAACGTATGCTTCAAAGTGATAAGAATGGAATTGATATTTTGCGTGGTATTGCACACATTGTGGATTCGAATGTGATGCCTATGAAAAGTTGTGCCGAAACATTAGGTTATACACAACCTCCTACTCAAGTCAATCATTCTATTCCTTTGATGACTTCTATTGCTAGCATACCTACTTTTACATCAAACATAATGGCTACTTCTACACAAGACATTCCTCCTGTGATCACCAGTCATGGGGGCAATCCTCCTTCTTCAATTAATCCTCTTCCTTCATTTAATCCGACTTCTTCATACATTCCTTCATTGAGTGTTCCTATTACATCTTCACAAATGAACATGACGCAAGGGGGCAATTCATTTAACCATTCTATTCCTCCTTGTAGTGTTCCTCCTATCCAATCATCCCCTATGATTGACTATCATAGAGTCCCACCACCTTACTCTCTACCTTCTTTCAATAACATAACACCTCCATCTCAATCTAACACATCTAATATGAATTCTTCGACTGAAGCGACCATTAACAATCTTGCACAAACTGTCTCCTCTTTACAGCAACAAATTGCCTCTATGAATCAATCTAAGTTTAGTGTGCCCACATTTGATGTTGCGAGCCCACTTTCTCTTGACATTGTTCGAGCTATCCCTCCTAAACATGTTGAAATCCCACATTTGGAGCTTTATAATGGTAAAGGTGATCCTCTAACACATGTTAAGACTTTTCAAACAATATGTACTGATTTTGCTTATGACCAAAGGTTGCTTGCAAAACTGTTTACTACAACATTAAGAGACAAAGCCCTACAATGGTATTGCTCATTGCCTTCTTATTCTATTACTTCTTTTGAACAACTTGCAAATACTTTCATTCAACAATTTCAAAACAATATAAGTCCTAAAGTTACATTGATTGATTTAATGCATTGTAAACAAGGTGTTAAAGAAAAAGTGACTGATTTCATTGGTAGATATAAGCATTTGTATGCTCAAATTTCTTTTCCAGTGCCTGACAATGATATTCAAAGAATCTTTATTTCTAATTTACAAAAAGATATTCGAGACAAACTTCTATTTTTTGAGTTTACTTCTTTCCAACAGTTGTGTGCCACTCTTCACAATTATCAACTGACTATGAGTCAAATGGAACAATCACATCCTATGGCTCCGAGTGATAAGGGTGATAGCAGTCAACAACCATTTGGGAAGTTTAAACCGAATAGAGATTCCATCAAATTCAATGAAAACATCATCAACAACAATGTGAATGCAGCATCAGGTGTGCCTCCTATTTCTAAATTTTTCAAGAAAGAAAGAAAGTATACTCCTTTGAATGAATCATTGCATAGTATTATGAATAAATTATTGGAACAAAATGTGCTTACTCTTCCTCCTATAAGACAAATTGATCCTGCAAAGATTACTTCACCTTATTTTGATAACAAATCTTTTTGTCAATTTCATCGTCAGCCTGGGCATGATACTGAAAAATGTTTTTCTTTAAAGGGTAAAATTCAAGATTTGATTGATAATAATACTATTTCTGTTTCTAGAGTGAATGATAAAGGCAATACATCTGTAGCTCCTCCTAATCAAAATCTTTAGATTTTTACTGATCCATTACCTTCTCATACCTCTAATGTGATTGAGACTAATGATTCCTCTTTTTCATCTGATGATCTTGTGTCTATGACTCCGAATGTGATTAACTTTGTAGAGCAGCAAGAAATCCCTAAAGAACCTTCCATCACATTTGATTCCAGTGAAACCATTAGGGCACCTGATGGTCCTTTATACATAGTTGCAAAAGTCAAGAATACACCTTGCCATGGAGTGCTTATTGATCCTTCGTGCATGGTTAATGTTATTACTGAAGAATTTCTTTTTACTTTGCAATTGAATCAAGTGATCTATGACAAAACAGATGTGATTGTGAAACTATTTGATGCATTTTCTTCTCCTGCAATTGGTTCTATTACATTGCCTATTGAGGTCCATAACAAATCCCTTGATGTGAACTTTGCTATTATTCCATCGTCCGAACAATTTCGTGTGAAGCTTGGCTATCCTTGGCTGTCTTCCATGAAAGCTATTGCTTCTCCTATTCATAAGTGTTTGAAATTTCCCCATAATGGTGAAGTTGTTACTGTCAATCATAGTCTCTTTAAACCAGCTGAAAGAACTTCTAGCGTTCCTATTGATTACTTTTGGCCTAAACAATTCCAATCTCTTCCTCCGCGAAGTGATCATCTTTTCAAATCTTATCAAAAGTGGAAAACAAATATGATCCTATCTCTAAGTGAACCTAGAACACCTAAACTTGATATTCCTATCATTCTTGAGAAGGAAGTTCTTCCTTTGAAAGATAAAACTAATGTCTTTCCTCAAGAAGATTCCCAACCCATCCCTATGGATGTAACTATGTCTATGCCTAATAAACCTCCTAAAAGTAGACCTATCCCTCCTCGTCATGATGGACTTGGTCTCCTTCCTAAACCAAAAATTCCTCCTTTATATGGAGCAGTTCCTCCTCCATCCTTTTATAGAGAGAAGAGACCTTCTTCTTCTCCTATTATCCAGCCTAAGAGACCACAACCTAAACACCCAAGTGATAAGGATGAGAACATCCCTCCTCCTCAATCTTCTTCACTTCCTACTAAGACTAGACGAAATCGTTCTACACGCGAACGTCGACGAAAGCGTCATCTTAGAGCTCAAGCAGCTGCTTCTCAAACTTTGCCATCCCCAAAAACACCTTCAACAAGCATTATTCCATTTTCTCCTCAGCCAAAAATTGAGCCTAAATCTCCTAAACATAAGATGCATGATGGTCTTGATCCTGTGCGAGTTAAAGATCCTATTTTTATAAATCTTGATGATGATATAGATGAAAATGTTATTCATGATGAAAATGTTACTTCTCTTGCTTCTGACAGTGAATATGAACTTGTTGATATTGATAACCATTTATCTAATAAATTTTCTAAAGCACTTATCCTAGCTCCTAGACAAGAACAACGTGGCTTGGGACATGAACATAGCCCTTGTTTGGATCTTGTGATAGCTCCATCTGTTGTGTTGGATGTTCCTCCTCTAGCATATTCCATGCCTTCCTGAAACATTGATCAGCAAGATCGGGGGGTAGATGACGTGCTAGACTAGTTACATTAGCATAGCAGATTCTCTCCTCCTCTCTTGTGTTACTTCTTCTATATGTTATTCTCATTCTTCTATTTGTCGTCCTTAGTGTTGTCTACTTGAGGACGATGCAAAGCATTGAGATCTCTCGATCTCTCTCATGTTGACTCAAAAGACACATGTGTTCCCTTCTTCTAGGTGACCTTCCTTGATTGGGGAATGAAGAACAATTATGCATACATACATATGATATATATACATGAATTATCATACAGCATACTGACCCCGAGGAAAGCGAAGTCACCTTGTGCTTGGGCTTATCTCACACTTGGGGGCTAAATCCTTGTGATAACATGCTCCTTTCCCTTCTCATTCTTATATGTATCACTACCTTAAAGCGATCACCCCCGGTGAGGCGTGTGCGATCGCTTTAACGTAGGGGGGCATACATCCCGTTCATATCTTTTCAAGATACTTGAGAATTTCTTGGCAAATTTAACCTTGCCTTGAGAATTTTTGATATCTTTCTTTTGCATGACTCATAGTGAGGGAACCTTACTACTGACAGTCATGGTTCTCCCTCGTGATCTTCCCTTTTACTTTGTCAATTGAAGCCGTAAGATCCTTAGTCCACTGGGGGCTTAGTGTATCTTGCCTCCTTGATGTGGTGAAAGTCTTTCAATGTTGTTTCCTTGTACTTTACCGGAAGTATGAGCATACATACTCCCGCTAAAGTGGGGGCTAAATGTAGCGTCCTAAAATTGCGACACTTGCAATTTCGACTGCATTTCGGTCTTCACGATGGCGACGCAACACGCAACCTGAATGGAGACCCCGAAACTTGCTCACAACACCAAAAACTGCATTTTTCAAGTACCCTGGCCTGAACCTCCTTGCACCCTGCTGTCCCGGGAGGTGGGACCAGAGCACCCAGTGCCCTGGTCCCTGGGTCCTATTTTGGGCCCGGTCTCCTAAGGGGTCTCAGGTCTTTTTGTTTGCAATTTGGAAATTAACTTTCCTGGTCGGCCTAAGGTCGGGAAAATCAGTCTATCAGCCCTAATTGACAAGTATATAAACTACATTTTTCTCTCTCATTTGGCATGAGGAGGATATGTGTACAAAGCGTGGAAACTATACTCAAGCATTCAAGCATCCAAACATTCAAGCATTCATTCCAAGTCTCCATTCAAGGCTAAGTGTTGCATTCAAGACAAGGATTCAACCATTGAAGAGGAGATCACTTACTACATGCTACATACAACATACTACTACAACATACAACATACAACATCTAAACCTTCGCACATAAGGATACAAACATCCTTAGAACAAGGTATTAGTACTTGTTTTATAGTCATTTACATTTACAGCACTTGCTCATTTCTTGGTTAATTCCAAAACCGGGGTTTGACCTAAAGGCAAACCCCTAATCCCTAACCCCCCAATCGTCTTCGCTTTTCTGTGTGTAGGTTGCAGGTACGCGGCTGAAATTGAAGATCTGGAATCCTTGTGCAGAGACGAACAGATCCCCCTTCGTTTCGCGGATTTTTTGGAGGACCGTGGCACCGGGCGCCATCGTCCCGACAACTTTTGCTCAAATTTGCAGGACAGCGCCGTATCGACATTTTATTGCTAATTCCAGGTCCGCAACTCCATCCTATATCCATATCTCAGTTTATAAGCGAATCTTTGTCACTTTCTATGCATGCTTAGCTTAATTCTTCTATGCACATTCTTTACAAGAGAGGGTAGCCTTGCTTTCTTAACCCTTGAAACACATTTAGCATCCAATCTTGCATTGTGTGGGATTGGATCTTGTGGGTTTCAACCCCTCTTTTGAATGTAAAGTTTCTCCCCTAAGTGAAAACCATCGAATCCTAGTGAACCTCCCTTCTCTCTCCTCGGAGTTGGAAGAGGGGAGAACAACTAGGGTTCGATCGTGATTTTCCGCTTTATAGTTTTATCTAAAGTTCACATGTACATGTGCATGTAATCATCAAATCAAAAAATAAAGGATAGATACATACCTCTTCCCTCTCTTGATCCTTTGGCATATCAGGTGCATTCATCAATTCTACAAAGCCCAATTGTCATTTTATATAAAAGAGACAAAAAAGACTATTCAATCTACAAGTTCCAATTAATACAATTTCAATCTTTTCAAACAATTGTGTCAATTAAAAATGTGTTCAATTACCTTTTGATGTTTAGGTGTCCTCGAGGATTTCTTTCACCTAGGAGGTGTCCTAGACACGCATGGGGTACCCTAAAAGAAATAAAATTAACACAAGAGATATCAGTAGATAATATTAAATATAATTTAACAAATCTAAATTTAAATGACTTGTATATTCAAAAAAATATATAAATAAGAGGGTGTGCAAAATATGATACCACATAGCTTTATATGCCAAAATCAATGGCCGAAAGGATGACATTATCAATCTAGAACATTTGATCCCCTGATAATGCCTATAAAATGCAAAAAAAAATATACATTAAAGAGAGTTAGTATTGTTGCAAGGTGTACGCCCTTGGTCTCCTTGTGTTGTGCATCGCAATGCTCGGGTTTGTGACATGGCTTAACTGCTTCCTGTGGATTCTATAAGTCTAGTGGTTGTATTGGGCATTAACAGGTTGATCTTTTGGTGCAATAGAAACCACACTTGTAACAAGTGGTATTAGAGCTTGGTCACAGGTTCAAACCCCTTGCTTGCACTGGGGGGAACTGTTGCAAGGTGTGCGCCCTTGGTCTCTTTGTGTTGTGCAACGCAGTGCTCGAGTTTGTGACATGGCTTAATCGCCTCTTGTGGATTCTATAAGTCTAGTGGTTGTATCGAGCATTAACAGGTTGATCTTTTGGTGCAACAACAACCGCACTTCTAACAAGTATATCTTATAAAAAAATATTTTGAATTCAAGGTACAATTCTATTTTAAGATGTTACAAAATTCTTACCTCAGGCGTTGAAGCTACAACTACAACAACAGTGGGAAGAATATGAGATGGTGTATTAACACTAGTTGTTGCATCCTGAAATGCATATGGTTTGTATCAATTTAAATTGATCTATAAATGAATTTATTTACATTTATAAGTTTTAAGTGATTAATAAATAAAATGTTATCAATTCAAATCAACACACCTGTGTCTACGTCTGACCACCAAACACCATATCCATCAAATCATCTATCAGTGTCATATCCTCTATAGTGCTAGCCTGACATCTACCCTTGCAACATGTACATAGATGGGACATGGAACCATCTGCACTAGCCTCAATATCTATCCTAGAGTATATACCTGAACAATCAGGACACACATGCTAAATGGGCTCACCAGGGCCAAAAGGTTCAGTTACTACATCATCATCTCGACCAAGAGGATGTGATAATTGTGTGCCATGTTAAATGATGAAATCAGTTAATGTGGTGGCCGCCTAAAGAGTTTGTACCTCCATAGACTCTTTCAAGGCTACTAGGACCATGACATGGACCATGGGTTTTATTGCAAGAGGAATGCAATTTTGGGGGTTTAGTACCCTCTGGGGTCTAGGTCTATCTTGGGAAGAGCCTTCACCTCTACCCTGGAAGTTTCACATATGAAAATATTCTAGCCTCTGATTGAGGATAAACTCGCAATATAGTTTCCTCAAAAAATATAATGGAACCTCAAAATTATTACAAGGTGGTTGGTCAAAGACCATCCACCACCTATTCCAAAAAGCATTTTTAATCCCTAAATGGTTACACCAGTGTATAGTAAACCTCTTTGAATTAAGAGTTAAGGTCTCATTGGTTTTGGGGTCATTAAAAAGAGCACATATTTGTGCTTTACTTTTTTCACTTAATTATAACAACCCACTAGCATAAAAAGCACGACATCGATCCCTATAGCTTCCCCATTTTGTAACTTGTTTGGAAACTTCATTTGCACTACTAGCCATTAATTATAGGGTTGTGGAAAGAGATGCATGATTCTCATGCTCAGATGCCTTCAATCTATTCACCAATCTAGTTATTTTGGCAATGTTTTGTGTTAATTGATTTATCAAATCCTCATGTGTCATTTGTGAATGGTCTATTGGAGGAGATGGAGGGTTTGTATCTTTATGTTATGGTTGTGGGGTCTCCTATGGGTTTTTCCCTAAGTTCTCAAGAGTTGTGTCTTGCTAGGGCAGTGTTTTAAGAATATGATAAATTTATAACAAAAAATGAAAAAAAATAATCAAAAACAATGAAATCACATTCAAATTTTAAATAGAATTAATCAAATATATAAAATGGATCAAAAAAATTGACTTTCATACCTCTTGGTTGCCTTGGCATGGTGGAAGGCTTATGTTCTTCAAACACCATTCAGGTATTTGTAGGTACAAAACCCTCCTTGAGCTATTCTTGTTCAGTCGCGGGTGAAAATGACCTAGTCGGCCATAGTAAAAAAGAATGTATTGTCAAAGAAACATGAATGAGGTTTTAAAAAGTAAAAATCGTTCGTGTTTCTCTCAATATAGACCCCATTCATGTTTCTTTCAATATAGACCCCATATGCATTTTAGGCTCAGTAAAATGAGCCTAGACGCAAACGGGTTATTTAAAATTTTAAGTAACCTTTTTGGGTTATTAGTTTTTTAAAGTTTTTTTTGGAGGGTGTCCACTTTTTTGCACACCATTTTGGTGCACTTACCCTAGACTAGACTGTCCAACAATAGGTTATCCCTATGCATGCAAGTTCATAGATAACCACAATGGAATATATACGAGACTTATTAGATCATTCAAGAGAAACCGTCAAACATGCCATACCACAAAAAGGATGCAACAACATACACCAACCAATACATACCAAGATATAGGATAATCAAGGTAGCCCTGAATAAGTATCGACATGGGACACAAAATAAAAATAAAAGTGAAAATAACAAGCATGCAAACAACCCACATAGATAGTCAGACATGGGAAGGACACATCCTGATGGGCATGATGATGGATAGATTAATGGATGGCAAAAGACAAGTTGATTGTGCAAGATCTGCAAATGGGAGGACTTCTGCTCAAATTTCATTACCATACTATGGATAGGTGTGTGGTGAATCCACAAATATAGACAGGAAGCTCAATATTATGGGATAAATCTTAGTGTGATAGGAGAATCCTTATTCATGGCAATTGGATCTCGTCATCTAATTTGGGAAGGGGCGGTGATGGTAGGAAAGTGATGGGGGATGAAAGTGTGTGACCAGGGTTAAGGATGTCTACACAAATGGATAGGATTTTAGTAGGAGGAGATGGAGATGAACGAAATGGATGAAATTTCAAAGGCAAAGAAAAATCTTTTCGTCCATCAAAGAATAAATTTCAAAGGTCTACCATTATATAGTGATGATGACCTTTGGAATACCATAAAGATAGATGATATAATTCAAGATAAGCTTTGCAATTTGTTTTCCAATGGTATATTTGAGTGGGATGACCTCCACCCAATTCGTAAAATATTCAGTTGTAGTGATGATGAATTTATGGTCATTGGAGGAGGTGGGATGGATTTTTTCAATGAGATTGAGCCCCCATTGTGAGAAGGGCTAGGGTTTGAAAAGTGGTTGCAATTCTTGTCACGACACATTATTTTTATCACCATGATTCTGACAAGGTAGAAATTTCTTTATATAGTGATAAGCGTCATGTTCCATGTTAGGACAATAATAACCCATTCAGAGAATCTTATTAGCCAGAGTGAGACTAGTTGAGTATGCCCCACAAATTCCTTTGTGTACCTCTCATAGTTCTCATCCAGCCTCTTCTTTATCTAAATATCACAAGAGGGTTCCATCAAAGTGTCTTTTAAATAGAGTATCATCGAGAATGGTATAGCGGGTGGATCGACGAATAAAGGTTTGTTGTTGGGTTTCGATGAGATGGGGTGGGATGATGTTGTTGTTAAGGTAAGCATAAGTGTCCTGATACCAGGGGGGATCAGGACCAACAAGGTCAAATACCATTTTAGACTTAGGGTTATCATATGTTGGAACTAGAAGATTCTCAACCAAGAATTCACACCAATGACTATTATCAGGTATCTCTAGGAGGGAAATTATATTATCCATAGCATTAGTAGCTCTATTGTTGGCTTGGGGAATCTTCTCGAATTGAATAAAGGAGAAGTGTTTTTTGAAGTCTTCAACCATGTGACGATAGGGGAGCAACTTGTCATCTTTTGTTTTATATTTATCATTGACATGTTTAATCACTATTTGTGAATCACCATAAACATGAAATTAAGTGATTTTCCATTGAATAGAAAGGTGAAGACCTATGATGAGAGATTCATACACCACAATGTTGTTTTTACATGAGAAGGTTGTCTTGTATGACTTGGGTATGCAATCGCCTTGAAGGATTACCAAAAGAATTCCTATATTTGATCCATGCTTTGTGCAAGAGCCATCAAAGTATATTTGCCACTTAGTAGATTGTGTGATTATCATGATGGCATCATCTGAGAACTCTGCAATAAAGGGGTGTTTTCCTTGTAGAGGGGCATCAATGAATTTATCGGCAATGACTTGTCCTTTTATAGCTTTGCAATCTACATACTCAATGTAAAACTTACTTAATATCATGACCCATTTAGCAGTGTTTCCTATAGAGTAGCTTTTGAAAGTAGGCACTTGAGAGGATCAATCTTTGCGATGAGCTTAGTCTTATGATTAAGCATGTAGTGGTGGAGTTTCTAAGTGTTGAAAACCATTTCAAGGAATGCTCATTAAATAGGTGCGTATTTAATCTCATATCCTACTAATGTGTGACTGATGTACTATATTGCACACTCTTTCCTTTTCTTGTCAACTTGTGCTAGTAATGCTCCTAGGGCCATTGGTGTAGCTGAAATATACAAGAGAAAGGGTTGTCCTAGAATAGGAGGCATCAATATAGGTGGAGAGGCTAAGTATTCCTTGAATTTGTTGAATATCTTCTGACACAAATAGTCCCACTAAAATTTAGTGTCCTTTCACAATAGATGAGCAAAGGGGTGACACTTATCTGCAAGTTGGGCAATTGGTGAGTTCACAATAATGGTTCCCACTTTCACCCACGAAGGAAAAATGTGATGGTGAGAAAAAAAATTGGAGGGTGCTCGTTCAAACTAGGGGTATTTGTACGAACTACCCTTTGGGGTTCGAGCAAACCCCCTACTTTGCTCGAACCTATATTTTTGATCGAAACCCCTTCAACGGTTGTTTTTGTCAAATTTTAATTATATTGGGGGAGTTCGCTTGAACCCCCCTTCGCTCGAACCCCTATTTGTACGAACTACCTTTTTTGAGATCTCTCCCCAAATTCTTCATGATAATGAGAAATTTCGGCCTTCAAACCTCTGGTTCAAGGCTCAAATGAAAG
Organism: Cryptomeria japonica; assembly: GCF_030272615.1. Lineage (NCBI taxonomy): Eukaryota > Viridiplantae > Streptophyta > Pinopsida > Cupressales > Cupressaceae > Cryptomeria > Cryptomeria japonica. Next base: position 396,343,096 of record NC_081413.1, read on the forward strand.
AATCTTGATAACCCAAAAATATAAGATGGTATTTCTCGGAGCAATATTTCTAACGAGTATAATTTTATTACATTGTGATTTTATTATGTTCTTATTTTTTTAATTTTATGAAATATTGGTTTTTCACCAAACATGAACTTCTCTGTTCAATGCATTGGGAAAAATAGGATACTAATTCAAAAAAATTCTGAAAAATATCTATGCCCTATGTATTGATGTCTTCTTTCTAACAAATTAAAAAAATGGAATTTTGATATATATAGAATAAGTTATGTGTTCAAACCTAAACCTATGTCTGAGTTATAACTAGTCGGACTTGAAAACTTAATAAAATGAAAAATATTCAGCATATCACTATCAAACCAATAACAAGTCCTGGATATTGATGTTACAAACCAAAATTTGAAAGAATTTAGTTTTTATCATTTATAGAAAAAATTTATGTGTTTCAAGAGGCACATCACTATTAAAAAATGTAGTTTGTTGTAAAAAACTAGTTTTCAAGGGAGATGGAAAATTTTAAAAACAAATCTTCAAAAAAATTTGAAAAAAAATATATTTAGAATCTACAAACAAAATTCTACAAATCACTAATTTACATCATCTTCAAATTATTAATAGTTTAAAAGTTATAGTTGTCGAAAGTTGAAGATTATTTCAAAAATATTCATCTCAGTGTCAAAAGTGGCAAAAAAGTGGGAACCATTATTGTGAGTTCACCCAATGAATCTGCAAATAGACTAGAGCTTCCCTTGAAGACTACAACGCTGCTTGAGAGTCTTCGACAATGACATATCCATGATGACTTTTACCTTATCTGGATCAACGTCAATTCATCTACATGATACAATAAAACCTAGGATCTTTCTAGAAGTAACCCCAAAGACACATTTCTTAGGATTAAGCCTCAACATATACTTTTCCAGTTGTTCAAAGATTTTTGTTAGGAAGGTGATGTTCCCCTCTCAGGTCTTTTATTTACCTAGCAAATCATCCACATAGTCTTCCATAATATCATGGAGAAAATCATGAAAGATCATGTTCATATCTTGTTGATAAGTGGCTCTAGCATTCTTCAGCCCAAAGGGCATGACTTGATAGAAAAAGGTTCCCCATGGAGTAGTAAAATCAGTCTTGTGTTGATCTTCAACACCAATTTTGATCTGATTATATCTCGAGAAACCATCCATCAAAGAGAGAATCTCATGTCCATCATTCAATTCCACTATGATGTTAATTTTAGGCAATGGGAAGTCATCCTTAGGGCATGCCTTATTGAGATCTCTAAAGTCAGTACAAATGTGTATGCCCCCAGTAGGTTTTCTAATAGGTACTAAGTTTGAAACCCATTCTGGATAGTCAATGGGGTGAATTAATCCAATATCTAACATCTTTTGTATATCTTTGACCACTAGAGTAATGTGAGGATGCATATTTCTCAATATTTGTTTGAGAGGTTTTGCATTAGGATGTACTACAAGGTGATGCACCACTAAATCGAGATCTAGGCTCAGAATGTCAGCATATGACCAAGAAAAGTTTACTTGTGTTTCTTTGAGAAAGTTAACAATATTTTGCTTTTCTTGGTTAGTGAGAGACTTGGAAATGAGCACATTCTTTGGATTTTCTTTCCTTCCTATGTTGATTGTCTTATTTTATTCTATATGTAGGGAGGATCTCGCATGTAATGGGGGAACCATGGTAGGCAATTCAATTCCCTCATCCTTTAATGCCTAATCTAGGTTTTCATAGTGGATACATCCTTTCTTTTTAATTTTTTTTATGTCTGGTGGTGCCTCATTGAGGTCTTCGCCAGGGTTTTGATTTTTATTTTCATTTTTGCAACTAAGGTAGTTGCCTTTACTACCAAAGTATGCATCCCCATTAAGTTAAATGACATGGACTATTGTGTGATATTCAAGGTTGTGCATGTTATAAAATTTCAAAGAGGGCATTGTTATTAGCACAGATGTCAAGAATGGGTGGTCCTCATTGGTCTCAATCAATAAGTTCAGGGTATACAAGTAGGAGGTTGGATGGAGTCGAGGGAGTGATAGTGTATACATAGGCATCATTAAAAAGGTCAAAAGGGTATTAGAAATGCACTTCATAGAATTTCGCTTCATCAAAGTCATCAACATCAGAAGGCGGATATGTCTAAACACCAATGATGGTAACCTTGGGTACTGGAGAGTAACCCAAGCCTCTATGGTACTTGTATGAAACAAGTGAAATGGGTGCTTTCCTCCCTTTCTCTTTAGGTCCTAGACCATGTCCTTGATAGCCCATTTTTTCCACAATAACGGATTCTTTTAGATACTTTTCTTTTGGGATGTCTTCCTCATTCTCTTCTTAGTAGAGCTAGGAGGTAACATCAATCTCAATATTTTCCTCATCAAGTGGTCCACATTGCTAGAATGTTTTCTTCTAGCATTGTATGGTAGGTTTTTTCTGAATTTTGATTTCTTTAGAATTGCCATAGGACTTGGGAGGAGGGAGATTTCCCAAATAGAATGCATTTTAAAGGATGTACTCTCTACACCCATTGTCAATAATTTTTCCCTTAATCTCAAGTTGGGTGAAAGTGGAAGCAACATTTGAGGCGTGATTTGTTGGTGGTGAAGCAGGTGTGTTAAGAGGACAATGCTAGGGATGTTTTCCTTCAATAAGTTTGCAATATTGGAAAGGTTTTCGTTCGGCAGCAATAGTGATTTCTCTACCATTGTACGATAACTTTAGGCATTGATGGTAGGCAGATAGAATGGATTGAATGGAATGGATCCATTGATGGACAAGGAGATTTTTGTATGGGAGATCAAGGTTCAAAACTTGGCATGTAGTCTTAACTATTGTGGGGCCTACTTGAAGTGGAAGTGTGATTGTACTTTTGGAGACTCACTCAACATCATCATATGCTTTGATTGTGATTTTGTTAGAGGGATCAACTAGATCTCCAAAGAATCCCAATTTTTTAATCAACTGCTATGTATATATATTTAACCTGGATCCATGATCTATAAGGACTCACTTGATTTTGTGCTTATGTATAATAGCCTCAATGTGGAGGGGTTTGTTATGCAAAGGATTAGTGGATGGAATGTCTTTGGAGTTAAAGACAAGGTGATGTTGTGTAGAAAGGCTACCTACCAAGGCCTGGAACTGTGAAGCATTGATATTATCAAGTATGTGTGATTTTAGCAAGGCCTTTCAAGGATTTCTTTATGGATTGGAGATGTCTTTAGGATCTCAAGGATGGATATTTGTGCAGGCATCTTACCGAGGTGATCAAGGATATTATAGCGAGCAACAAATGATGTGGAAGTCAGAGGTGGAGGAGGAGGAGCTCCTTGAATAGTTACTCTCCCTCTGTGCATGGTTACATTGCAATCATTTGAAGGAGGTGGATTTGAAGGTGATTCACCTTGAATTACTATTTTTGCTTGGGTTGGTTTGTTGAATGACAAAGGAGGGGCTCCCTAAATAGTTACACTTCCTCGATAAGGTGTAGGCATGGGATCAACTCCTTAGATGGTTATGGTATTGACATAGTTCTCAGTAGGATCAATGCATCCTACAATGGTGTCAAATCCTTTGATCATGTTGGTATAGTCATAAGGGATGGAATGAGATGACGAGACTTTGTCCTTTCCATGTTTAGGAAATGGGTCTTGATACATTTTGAGCTTATCATTGGATTTGTTGGGCTTTACAACCAAAACTTCAACATCACCCTTGTCAATAAGGTCATGAATGTAATTATTAAGCTTCATACATTTCCTTGTATCATGATGGGTCATAGGAAAGACCACGACATTGGCCTTGACAATATTTTTGGAAAACAACCTCACTAGTTTCGATAAGTGAAGTGTACTCTCATTGAGGTTGGTTGTTGGGATGGGATGATCAGCCAGGAATGGATATGGTGTTGTGAGGTTTGGATGGATTTTGAGAATTAGGTTGGTTATAAGATGGCTTATTGGTGGTGGTTGGTTTGGTTGGTGTGGTTATATTTTGGACATGCTCAGTATCAGTCACTCCGTCATTAACATTTTTTCTCTTGGACCCATACTTAGGCTTGTCATTAGATGATGACCCCTAGGAATCTTTCTAATAGGGTTTAAGGACACCTTGTTCGAGGAGAACTCTCTCTAGGGCTAGACCTTTGTTAGTGACTTCTTCAAACCTCTTGAGGCATTCACAACTCAAACAGTAGGACATTTTGGGTTAAATTTTGTGCTAGAAAAACTCAACTTGGTATGATTCAAGTATATCCCAAGGGACTTTTCTAATGAGATGTTGCCACCTTTGCAGAAAGTTTGTGAAGGTTTCTCTATTTCATTGCTTTGTATTACATAGGTCGACCATAGATGAATCATTCTTGATGTTATACTCATAATAAGCCACAATGTTTTCTACAAGGTCAAGGAATGATTTGATGGAGCCATGGGGTAAGGCGAAGAACCAAACAAGAGCGGGTCCACTTAGACTTTTTTGGGAAAAGCCTTCTTAGATAGACGTCACTATACGAGACCTCTTGACAAGAAATATATAATTACCTCACATTATCCCTAGGATCTCCTTTACCCTTATACTTATCAAACTTAGGAATCTCAAAACCAGGTGGATAGCAGGCCATTGAGATAGATGAATCAAAAGGATAGGGACATATTTCTTCAAATGTATAGGATTTATTGTGTGTCCCTTCCTTTAGATTTTAATCATATTTTTCATGTCCGCAATTTCTTTCACAAGGTCGGGTGGTTGATTTTGGACATTACAAAACCCTCAACTTGCATTGGACGTTGGAATATAAGTGGACACAACTAAGATACCACCACCATGTATTGGTAGGAAGACATAGGAACTTGGGAAGTGGTTGGAGTGTTAGGAAATAATGCTTTAAACCCACATTCTAATAATCCATTTCCTACATAACCCATGAGAGAAAATTATGCATACAAGCTTATAGAATCACCATAATGCAAATATCAAATAGACAAGCCACAATATAACACAAGATATATCCTAGGAAAACCCTCATTAGGGAAAAACCCAGCCTCCAAAACTATCCATACTCCATCATATTATTCAACCATAAAGCAACATAGAGTTAAAATGAATACCTTCAAACCATCAATCCCTTCAATGCATTCCCATGTGTCCAAGCATGAATCCACACATCCCATGCCATGCTTCACAAATGAAATCCTTCAAAGGAATCAATACAATGACAACCCAAAACCACCAGCCAACCTTAACCACTAAACATGTGCTTGCTTTTATAGACCCAAGCTCACACAAAAACAACTAGTGGTAAAGTAAAACTATGTGCCACAAAACCATGTGCTGACAACTACCCTTGACTCCACATTTAATATTCGGTACTAAGTTTTCTCTTTTTTAATATATTTTCCCAATATTAAATAATTATAATATAATATTACGTTGTTACAATATAACTCATCAAGTGGCCCCGAGAATATTCCAAAGGAATCTCTACATGTTACACGTCTGTTGTCCTCGATTTCAGCATGGCCAAAATCATGAGGCAGCCCTACGAAACTGGTCTATTTTGTACCTTACGACCTCTGGGAGAGCTTGATCGACTCCGTCGGTTAGCTCATTTAGTTTTTCGATTTACATTTTTATTGTTTTTAGGTTCTTTTAGATTTGCAGTTTTACCTATAGGTCGGATTTTAAAGTCTGACCTACAGGATTCTTTCTTTTTGAAGGGATTTGCACATCAAACTTTAAATTCTGATGTGCAAAATTTTGGTTTTGCCCCTGCAGATCGGACTTTAAAGTCCGACCTGCAGGTAGTCCTTCTCTTGCAGATCGGATTTTAAAGTCCAACCTGCAAGGTCTTTGCATCTGCACATCAGACTTTAAAGTCTGATGTGCAGGTCGATTTGGAAATTTCGTGCATGTCAGACTTTAAAGTCTAACTTGCAAGATTTTTAGTCCTACATGTCAGACTTTAAAGTCTGACATGCATGGTGCAATTAGCAATTAATGATCATATTTATTGCTAATTTTGGGATTTATTTATTAATTTTCAGGGATCATTTCTTCATTTCCGTTTTGTGAGTTCTCCTATGTGCGTGCCCTCCTCCTTCCTCCTCCGTTTTCGCTCACCTACCTTACGGATTTCATGGATTTTCATCAGATTTTTATCGATTGTGGCAGATTGAGGTAGGCTTTTTGTTTTATTTTTATTTGTTTCGGGTTTTTCCTCTTGCATCGTATTTTCTTTTCTTCTTCTCTCTCCGCCTTTTTCCTTTGGGTTTTCTATTGATTAGGAGTGCATCGGACATTAAAATCTGATTGCTCCTAAAAAATTCCTCTCAAGGTCGAGGGAACATCCGACTTTAATGTTTGATGGCCCTCGGATCCTTTTTTTTTCCCCCCCTCTTCCCTCACCTACACGTCGGGCTTAAAACCCAACATGCAGGCTTATGAGTGGAGATAACTCTCTGCATATCAGACTTTAAAGTCTGATATGCAGAGAGTTATCTCCACTCATAAGCCTGCATGTTGGGTTTTAAACCCGACGTGTAGGTGAGGGAAGAGGGGGGGAAAAAAAAAGGATCTGAGGGCCATCAAAGTCTGATATGTGAGAGGAGATTGTCTGATTGACATGTTAGGTTTTAAAACCTGACATGTCAATTGGTTGCCCTTCCCCAGCACATCAGACTTTAAAGTCCGATGTGCTAATGATTTTTCCTAACTTACACATCGAACTTTAAAGTTTGATGTGTCGATGACTTCCCCCAATTTGTATATTGGACTTTAAAGTCCACTATGCAAGAAAAGATTTTTTATCCTTTCCCATCAGACTTTAAAGTCCGATGTGCAAATTTTGACTCCTAAGGTGCAAATCGGACTTTTTTCCCCAACCTGCCAGTTTTGAAAGTTTTGCTCCCAAGCCTGTTTTGAGTCCGATTTTCTGATCCAGATGATAAAATTGGTTTTATTGATGATGATAACTGTCGAAGAAGCTAATCCTTAGTGTTGAATGCAGTAATTTGCATTTGTCAAGACCCTCTCATGACAAATCAAAGCCTTCTTTGAGTCAGTTGGAATCTTCACCAAGTAAAACATCAGCAAAGAAGATGAAGTACAAGTATGATAAATACTTCAATTTGTACCCGGAGAGCTCAGTAGATTCAAACATCAAGGAGATCAAAGATACAAAAATTGGTCATGTTAGTATGCAGGAATTTATTGATCGAGTTGAGAAAGCTCCTTCCCAGCTAACAAACTTCATCAAATCTAAGTTGCATAAATATGCTTCCTTCCCGGTTGCAGCTCATGATCCAGATTTTGTGCTTGCAGTGGCGGATCACTTTGATCCAAATACAAGACAGGTTAAGGATGTTGATAAAAATGTGGTCATGACTTTGGGCAGTGTTTTCTTCAATAGTGTTTTCAAAGGTTCTTTAGTCGAGGAAGTGGCCGACATTTCTCAAGAAAGTGCTCAAGAATACTATGAGAAAAATGAGGTCAAATGCAAGAAAGTAATTAATATAGTGTACCTATCTGCTGCTAGAAATTCTACCACCTCACGATGGCCTAAATACTTCCACAAAAGTGACTTCAATGAGGAGTACAATGATATGGTCACCATGTTGGCACGGGTGAAGGGTTTAAAAGACACTCATTATTTCCAAACCTGGATGTGCTATTACATGAATATAATTAGGAAAGGGGTTGCAAGGATTGATTGGGGTGAACAGATCAGTGATGCACTCTGTGCATAATTGAAGGAGGTCAAGGTGACATTGAAATTCTATATGACTTCTTACCTGGTATCAGCTGATTCTTTGAAGCAATATCCAGGTTTATCTACCAAAGGTGATAGGAGGTTAGTACCTATCTGGGAATACTATGATCAACTCACAATCAAGAATCAAGGTACTCATTTCAGAAGAGTCAATGATGCTTTCTTTGTTGTGTGGAAGTGCATGTTTGATAAAAACCTGCAGAAGAAAAGATTATCAGAGGCTGCATATAATAGGTTGTCTAATTTTGGATGCATTTTTCTTTAGTTTCCAACATTCACTTACATTCGGATAGGATGTTTCTCAGATGAAACCTTCATTTTACCAAGGTATCATTCTAATAATATATTCCTCATGGAATTGTGTTGGCAACTGATCTATGTGCATGAAAAGCAATCGCAAGCACATAAGACTAGACTGAAGTTCCTATAATCTCTTGGTAGGTACTCAATTTTAACTAACCCCAAGGCCAAGAACATGGAGGAAGAGATGAAATGGAACACTATGAGAAGGTTCAAAGCATGAACTAATTTTGATTTTTGTGGCATGAAGAATAAGCTCAAAAGAAACTACACCCATGTTATTAGGTTTGAGGATGTGTGGGTGGATTGCCAAGATGAGGAAGACATAAGAAGAATGGATTTCAGTCTTCTTACCCTAGAGAAGATTGAAAATATGGATTTGGAAAAAATCCTAATGACCATGGAGGACACTAATGACATAATAGACTTAGTCTATTGTGAAAACAAGATTGTCAACTCTCCACTTCCTCTGGTGCAATGGTCGAAAAAGCAGAGTAAGTCTATCACTCAAAGAATCTCTTTCATTCTGGAAAATACCAATGCATGACTATTGAAAAAGAATCTTAGAATGAAACAGCTTCCTGCTAGTTCTGGAGATGATGATAATAGTGATGGCCCGGTTGGTAAGACAGCTACGGCTGAAATAAGAACCAGGGGCAAAGAAGATCCACAAGTATCATCCTCGGCTCCTGTAACACAATCTAAGGGGAAAGGACCCAAAATCAAGTTCACAATTAAAGGGTCCAAGAAAGGTGGATCATCTTCAGCAGCACTTGAGACAGTCACAAAGGAATCAAAACAACAACATGCTATAGAAACTGAGAAAGAAAATGAGCCGAAAGAAGGTGAAATTCCACATCAAGAGGAAGCACAGGATGAAGCGCCAGCACATCATCATGAAATCAATGTCCCTGCCACCTCACAGGAACCTATAGATCCTGAGGTTATTATTCATTCCATTGAAATTGACTTGGATCAAGAGGATGAGGGATTTGATGATGAAGAGTTGAATTTGGACATGTCACAGTCCGAAACTGCTCAACAATTTTTGCATTATCCAATTTTTCTAGTCTGGATGATATTCCTTCAACCACCATTGAATCTTCAATGTTGGAGTTTCTTGAAGCTATGGAGAAAGTGTTTGCAGGATAGCAGATGATCACTTTACCTTCTACGGTGGTCATAACAGGACTTCCATCTCTGGTAAGCACTGAAGTTATTTTTACTATAGCGGTCATGATAGAAATTCCACCTCTTCTTAGTACTGAAATTATTTCCACTACACCTTCCACTCTCCCCTTTGTGGTTGTAACTAAAGAAGGGTCAGCATCAGCATCTACTACTACATCAGCAGGCATATCAATAGATACTTCAACATTGATATCAATAACAACATCTACAACCGCTGCAAGTTCAAGCCAGTTTGCTCCTGAAATACCAAGTGATGATTAGCAAGCAGCTACTACTCCACCTGCCAATCCAGAATTACCACCTTGGCTGGAGGTAGTAGCACCCAAGAGGAAGAAACAAGTAATTTCACCTGATGAGTTTGATTTTGAGTAGTTGGTTCCTCCAAAGCCCAAAGGAACAAAGAAGTCAAAAACTGTCTCTCGGGTGTTAGTAGATCTGGCTACTAAAAGGAAATATGTTGAGGTCATGGTACCATCGTCAGATAAGAGTAAAGATAATATACAAACTGAAGAATATACCATGCAAACTGTAGAGCTAGGAGTAGAGACACATGACAGTGTTAAACTCAATTCTCAAATGTCTTTTAATTCTTTGTTATGGAGATTTGATCAAGAGAAGGATGAGAAGAATGAATTAAAATAAAAGTGCAAGAAATTGACCAATGTCCTTCTTAAAGTTACACAATATTCCAAGAAGATTGAGCCCATAGGTTCCTCAATGGACACAAAAGCTCTTAATAAAGTTGAACAGGTGGGAACCAAAGGTCGAGTGGTGCATGAATAGATTGCATGGTTGAAATCAGAAGAGTCTCATCTTCTAAGTTCAACAATTGGGTTATTGACTGATTTTGAAGTAATCCAAAGTCACAAGCAAAGTATCAAGACCTCATTCTCTCAAGAAATTGAAAATATTGAGAAGTGTACAACCCTTTGGAGCAAAATGGAGGACTTCAGAATATACATCCTCATTGAAAATAAAGTGATTCCCACAAGAGAAAAATATATCCAAATCTTGTCACTATTGTCTCACAAAAAAGAGATAATAAGATTGATGATTGCGGAGCTGGATCAGGAAAGGAAGGAAGGTGATGATGAGATTGATCTCATTTCTGCTAGAATTGCTAACCTTCCTTGTTATCTATATGATGACAAACAAAATCTTGTTACCAATAATGTCATCACACAGGAGTTTCTTTCCTTAATAGATCACTGCATGGGACAGGATTTCTCACTAAGTGCATTCGACAAGTTACTGGAGATCCAAGTTAGTTTTGAAGTCCTTGCATCCATGTTGAAAGATGGAAAAATGAAATATGTGAAGGCAGAAGATACAATTTTTCGTGTTCGTGTAATCATAGATTCTACCCCAATGCCAAACCAAGAAGAGATGGAGGCCATCCTGACTAAGTTTGAAGAATTCCACAAATCAAAAGAGGAGGAGAAAGATGAATAAATTGTCCCCTTTCAGCATTTTCTTGTCATGTAGTTGCATTGTTAGATGCTGCAAGTTTTCTCGCAGTTGTATATTTTCTTTTTGTTGTAGTTGTAGTCAAGTGGAACTATGCAGTTGAATTAGTCAATTGTGCCCAAATTTTTCTCCACTCTTCTTCTATATAAGGAGGACCCTCATTTGTATTTTTTATCTTGAATTATGCTAAGCAAAACTCTACCAAATTTTTACATCAACTAAGACTTTGAGCTTTTGTTGTGAAGATTTGATCAAGCAAATAAAGAAAGCAATTGTATTTGATCTCAAACTATGTTGTGTCAAAAATTGTTTATATGAGTTGATGTTCTTACGTTCATGACTTATATATGTTCTTGAATTTCTTGATATTGGAGGTATTGTTAAGTGGGTAAAAGAGCTCTTGAATTGTGAAAGTAGACTTTGTTCTCCTTGAATATTTGGAAAATTTTCTATTGATAAGTGATTAGTAGTAGGCTTTGTATTGCTACTATTACTTGCAGTTTTAAGGATTAAGGAATTACACTTGAAGACTTTGAGCTGCAAGTTAAATTCCTTACCATTATGATAATTAGTTTAAGTTAGTGTTATATTCAAGAAAGACTTTGTGCTTCTTGCTTATAAAGTTTTGTTATAGTTTGTTGGATTAATCCGTTCATTTCCTTGAGTATCAAAGTGATAGGGAAATTGTAACAAAGTGGAGGGAGAATACATAGACTCTAGAAAAAGAGAGTTATATGCCCGAAACTAACTCGTAGATTTTAATTTCTTTTTAAATAAAGAAGAAATTTCAAAGGGAACCTCCCCTTGATGAGAGGAGAGATTAATTTCTCAACATAGCTATGTGTGAACCATATATTTTGTCATTGGTACGCTAGTGACAAAATATTCACCTAACAATTTTTTGGCGACTCTGCTGGGGAGCGACGTGTAACCGGTATTTTCCCTTTGGGTTGCAATGCTCTTTTCATTGTAGTATCCATTTTGCTGATTTTCTAAAAAATTATAATCTAGCTGATTGAAGTTACACTCATGGGAAATGATTAGCGAGAGTTGTTGATCGTACTTTTGAGTTTTTGCAGCAACATAATTTTCCTTTTGTGACACCTCCACGGACGCGTTCTCCTTTGAAGCAGACACAAAGTTTTCCTCCTTCTGCACAACGATCTCCCATACCAAGTGAGGCATCAAGTTTGCAAGTCTTATTTGTTCCACTTGCAAGTCATTTTGTAATACCACCATATAATCCATTAAGGATGGCTATTGTTGGCCCTTGGGGTACCGCTTTTGGTCCATTGAGCTTGACTGGACCTTTGCATGAACTTCCCAAAGGCATGCAGAAGAATTTGCCTAAATTTTTGGGGGATGGTTCTAAACACCCAGACAAGCACATTGATGCCTTCTACATCGCATTTGGGGTCCTAGGTGTTAAGCATGAAGATTTTTCAGTGAGATTGTTCATTGAGACTTTGCATGGAGCCGCTGCTGATTGGTTCTATCATCTTCTGAATGCTTGTATCACAAATTGGGCACCTCTCAGAACATTGTTTGAAGCAAGGTTCAAGTCTGTCGAAGGTGATAATGCGTTGTTGGCAGAGTTAACTCAAATGAAAAAATAACCTTAGGAACGTATGCGTGAGTCCGTAGTAAAGTTCAACAGATTGCACAATCGCATTCTAGTTGCTTCACAACCCACGGCTAGAAATTTGAAATGTTTCTTTATCAACTCTCAATTGCCAAATGTGAGCTTTTTTTTGCAAAGGGATAATCCTACAGATTTGGTCGATGCGCAATAGATGACCATATCAGTCGAAGATGATCTTATCCTCACCGATAAGATAAGGAGAGATCCTAACAAGGTTAGGAATAATCAAATTGCTGATTTGTCTTTTTCTTCAAACGAATTATGTTGATCCCATGATACAAAAGTAGCAAATGAGTTGTTAGCACTTAAGAAGCAAATTTCCTCACAAGGAAATACTTCTTATCATGATGTTCCAAGAAGGACTTATTCAAATAATGCTTGCAATTACGCCATGCATAATCAAAATAAATTTCTCCCGGTCCAGAGAGGCTTGCGTTGGAAGCACCACCCCAAAATTCAGCTATAGGTTATTATGAAGCTAAACAGAATGATCTTCCCCCTTTTGGTGAAGAAGATGCCAATTTACATCAAGAAGATGATGCAGAGTTGGCTAGTGACTCTAATATCAGGTTTATGCAATATCAAGAAGATGATACACTAGACACACGTGATGGGATGTCTTTGCAGTATTCACCTGTTCACAAGCACAGGCAGCTCAGCCACATATCATTGTGAAGAATGATGATTCTATCCAAAGAAAGGATTCTCAATGTTTGGCAGTTTCTATTGCTAAGCGTGGGACTCCCATACCAAATCCCACAAAAGACAACTCTATCTCAAAGGACGTCGTGAAGGATAAAAGTGTAAGTGTTTCTTCGACTGCTATCAATTTTTCTGCACCTGTCAATTCTTCTACACCTGTATCGAAGACTAGTGTACCTAATATTTTAAGTTCTCAAAATGAGAACCCAAATCAATCTTTGATGAATTCTTTTCAATCATTTGATATTTTAGACCATGCTAGGAAAACCAAAATACAAATGTCTGAGGTTCAATTTTTGAAATCTAATCCAAATCAATTTGACCATTTAATCAAGTTTGTTAAAGAAAAAGATACTACTCCTAGTAATCTTCCCAAGTCTAACTCACTTCAAAAGAACTTAGTGACTTCCTATTTTCCTATAGAAAAGATAGAACCATTCTATATCTCTTTGTTGATAAATGGTTATAAGCTTAGTAACTGTGTAATCGATTCTAGGGCATCTGATAATGTTATGCCGTCAAAATTTGCCAATGCCCTTGGTTTAACTTTGACCAAAACATTTGGAAGATGTTTCTCTATGGATAACAAGCAAGCCCCCTTGATAGGTCAGATCAAGGATGCACAGTTTGCTTTTGTTGCATTCCCAGAAAAGAAGATTAAGATGACAGTATTGGTAGCCAATGTGTCGGCTTCCTATGGTCTATTGTTGGGAATAAATTTCATTATAGATGTGGGAGGTGAGTTAAACATGGATATGACTGAGGCTTGTATTCTTGTTAAAGGAGTTATCCAGAAGTTACTTCCAGAAAAAGAATCAAAATACACCATTGTCAAGTCTAATGATCAGCGGGCATAGATTCTTTTTGAGTCGTCAAGTATGGGTAATTATTTCCTGTATTCTGATGATGGTTTAGAGGTTGTTCTTGAGATTGAAGATGTCATTCCACTCAATGAGGTTCTAGTTGATTGTGGGAGTATTGTTTCAGAATCAAAAAGATCTTTTACTTCGCAACAAGAAATTCTCAATTTTGATTGGTAGTCCAAATGATGTTTGGATGCTAGAATTTGATGGCAGTTGTTCTTCTACTGGATCAAAAGCCAGTGTTGTGTTAGTTTCTCCTGATGGAAATTTCTTCCCTTTCTCCTTCAAATTGCAGTTTGACAACACAAATAACATTGTTGAGTATGAATCTCTTCTTTTGGGTATGAATGTTGCCCAAAAGAAGGGGATTAAAAATTTACATGCTCAAGGAGATGCTGAGTTGATAGTTTGTCAAGTCAAGAACATATACCAGACAAGGAGCGATAAGCTACGACATTATCGTAACCTTGTATGGGATCCAATAGAGGCATTTGATGCTTTTGATATATCTATTATTTCCCATGAATTTAATGATAGGGCAGACTCATTAGCAGTATTAGCAACCTCTTTGGTTCCTCACAGAGATTTTTTGGGATCAACATACATTGTTGAATTGGTTTTTCAACCAAGTGTTCCTGAAAACTCTAATCATTGGCAAGTGTTTAATGACGATCATCATGTAATTAATTTCTTGCAGACGGCTGACAATTTTGATGATCTGTATTTTGAAAGTAGTCACTTCCCTTCAAAGGATGCAATTGAAAGTATTGATGCAGAAACAGGAGAGAAATTTCTGCAAATTGAAAGGAAACAAGATCCCTAAGGGTCTAGTTTCTTTAGAAAAGCTTTGTGACAAGCATGACCGCTATGTAAAGAAGCAACAAAAATCAACTACAGGCTCAATGGAATATAAGCAAGTAAATATCGGGACTGAAGTCAATCCAAAGATGGTCAACATTGGAAAGTATTGCTCACAAGAAGAAAGGCAGAAATTTGTTGCATTATTGCAGAAATATGTTGAAGTCTTGGCCTAATCCTATAAAGATCTAAAGTCTTTTCACCCCGAAGAGCTCCGTCGTGACATTCCATTAAAGTTGTGTATCATGCCTTTCTATCAAAAGCAAAGGAAATACAACCCAAAGATCTTTGATACTATCTTTGTTGAAGTTCAAAAGATGTTGAAAGCAAGGATAATATTCCCCATTCATAATTCTTCTTGGATAGCCAATATTGTACATGTACGTAAGAAGAATGGTGAGATCCGGATGTGTTGATTTCCAAAATTTGAACTAGGCATCCTTAAAAGATAACTACCCTTTACCTATCATGGATCAAGTCCTACAAGTTGTTACTGGATCAGATATGATGTCCATGTTGGATGAATTTTTGGGTTACAACCAAGTGGAGGTTCTTGAACAAGATCAACACAAAACTGCATTTACCACACCTTGGGGCACTTTTGCATATCATAGAATGCCTTTTGGGTTGATAAATGCAGGAGTGACTTTCCAACGTGCAATGGACTTGGTCTTACGAAGTTTCCTTGGTAAGTTCATTGTAATCTATTTGGATGATTTGACTGTTTATTCTAAGAAACGTCAAGATCATTTCTATCATTTGCAACAAGTATTAGGGAAGTATCGTCAACATGGAATTTCCCTCAATCCCAAGAAATCTATTTTTGGGGTTACTGAAGGTAAGTTACTTGGGCATGTTGTTTCAAAAGAAGGTATAAAAATTGATGCTAAAATAGTAAAAGCTATTTGTGATCTTTCCATGCCAACAAGTAAGATTGTTGTCCATTCTTTCTTTGGCAAAGTAAATTTCTTATGAAGATTTGTTCCAGAATTTGTTGAACAAACTTGTCACATCGTTAACATGATGAAAGGTAATTCTCTTTTCAAGTGGACTCCCAAAGGAAAGAAAGCTTTCCATCTGATCAAGGAGGCCATGGTGAATGCCCCAGTCTTGGTATGCCCTGATTATACCAAAGAGTTTATCATGTATAGCTATGCATCAGATCATAACTGTTCAACCATACTGATGCACAAAAATAATGAAGGTGTGGAATCACCCATTGCATTCATGATTTATCCGCTAAAAGCTCATGAGTTGAAGTACTCAGAAATGGAGAAGCATGCTTTTGTTGTGGTTAAAGTAATGAAACATTTCAGGTTTTATATTCTGAATTCACATGTCATCGCTCTTGTTTCTGATGCTCTTGTCAAGTCAATTTTGACGCAATAAGAGTTTGGAACTAAAAGGGGCAACTGGGTTGTCGAGATTCAGGAATATGACATGGAAATAAAGCCCACTAAGTTGGTTCATGGAAAAGGTCTATGTCATTTGATAGCTGACAACAAATCAATTGATGAAGTGGTGCTGGAAAATGAAGGTATGAATCAAGATCTTCCCAAGGTTCTATTTGTCAGCACCACTGACGAGTGGTAATCCGACTTGGCATATCTCTTCACATATGGAGACTGTCATGCGCACCTATCATGTAATGAAAGGTGAACCTTGGAGCTTAAAGTAGTGAATTTTGTCCTATGGGACAATGGTTTGTATACGAAAGGTCTAGACGGCATTTTCTTGCGCTGCATGGACAAACAACAACAAGTAAGATTACTTCAAGCTTTTCATGATCTTGCTTGTGGTGGACATTTTCCTGCCCCTATCACTGCACACAAAATCTTGCGTACTAGATACTATTGGCTGACATTGTTTAAGGACACATATAGTTGCGTTCACAAATGTGAGCAATGTCAGCAATTTGTGGGTAAGCCTAAGCTAGCTGCACTCCCTCTTAAGCCAGTTGTAATTGAAGAGCCCTTTCAATAGTGGGGATTGGATTTCATTGGACCTGTCAATCCAACATCAAGTGCAAGTCACTTATACATTCTCACAGTGATAGATTAATTCACTAAGTGGGTGGAGGCAATTCCAACTAAGAAAGCTACTTCGGCAGTGGTTTGTCAATTTTTGAAGGAAAACATCATTTCAAGGTTTTGTGTTCCTCATAAGATAGTAACTGATAATGCTTCATGTATTTCATCTTATGAGATCATTTACTTTTTCTTTGAATATGATATTACCCTTTCACACTCATCTGACTATTATCTACAAGGAAATGGTCAGGTCAATTCAAGCAACAAGAATCTGGTTACTATTATGAGGAATCTTGTTGATAAGAGACAACGGACTTGGCATAAAACTCTTTATGATGCGCTATGGGTGGATCGTATAACTCCAAAAAGATCGATTGGTATGTCACCTTTTCAACTTCTGTATGGGTTGAATGTTGAGATTCCAATCACTATAGAACTTCCAACATTAAAGCTCGCCAAGGTTGTTGAAGATGAAACCTATCAAGATTCACTTGATAAGGGAATTATGTTTCTTTCTTAGTTGGAAGAAACACGAGCAGAAGTGGTTGATAGGATTGTTGCACACCAAAGCCAAGTGAAGGTGTTATTTGATAAGAAAACAACTTCTCATGAGTTCTCAGTTGGTGATCAAGTCTTGTTATGGGACAAGAGGATGGAACCAAAGGGTTTGCATGGAAACTTTGACTCCTTATGGAGAGGTCCTTTCACTATTCATGAAATATGTGGCTATCATAGTTACTTACTTGCATATGCGGATGGTACCCCGTTCTCGCTACCTCGTAGTAGAGAACATTTGAAGCTCTTTACTCAATGAAGAGCAATGTAAAAGGAAGTTGTACTTATTGTAAAATTTGTATAGTTTTTTTCTTTTTTTAGTCTTTTCGTCACCTGACTCTATAGCCCAATGGATACAGGCACTCAGAGTTTTGGATTCTACAAGCTTCAAGTGGTGTAGCTTGTTCCCCAATCAGAGCCAGTTGTTATCCTTAGTTTTAGCATGGCCAAAATCATGAGGCAACCCTATGAAATTGGTCTATTTTGTACCTTACGACCTCCAGGAGAGCTTGATTGACTCCATCGATTAGCTCATTTAGCTTTTCACTTTTCGTTTTTATTGTTTTTAGGTTCTTTTAGATTTGCAGTTTTACCTGTAGGTCGGATTTTAAAGTCCAACCTGCAGGATTCTTTCTTTTTGAAGGGATTTGCACATCGGACTTTAAAGTCCAATGTGCAAAATTTTGGTTTTGCCCCTGCAAATCAAACTTTAAAGTTTGACCTACAGGTAGTCCTTCTCCTGCAGATCATATTTTAAAGTCCGACCTGCAGGGTTTTTGCATCTGTACATCAAACTTAGAAGTCTGATGTGCAAGTCGATTTGGCAATTTCATGCATGTCAGACTTTAAGCTTTGACTTCCAAGAGTTTTAGTCCTCCATGACGGACTTTAAGGTCCGACATGCAAGTGCAATAAGCAATTAATGATCACATTTATTGCTAATTTTGGGGTTTATTTATTAATTTTTGGGGATCATTTCTTCATTTCCATTTTGTGATTTCTCCTTTGTCTGTTCCCTCTTCCTTCCTCCTCCATTTTCACTGGCTTGCCTTATGGATTTGCTGGATTTTCATTAGATTTTCATCGATTGTGGTGGATTGAGGTAGGCTTTTTTATTTTATTTTTATTTGTTTCGGGTTTTTCCTCTTGTATCGCATTTTCTTTTCTTCTTCTCTCTCTGCCTTTTTCCTTTGGGTTTTCTGTTGATTAGGAGCGCATCGAACATTAAAATCCAATTGCTCCTAAAAATTCCTCTCAAGGTCGAGGGCAGATCAGAATTTAATGTCCAATGGCCCTCAGATCCTTTTGTTTTTTCACCCCCCTCTTCCCTCGCCTACACGTCAATTTTTAAAACCCAACATGCAGGATTATGAGTGGAGATAACTCTCCGCATATCGGACTTTAAAGTCCAATATGCAGGAGGGTTAAACCTCACATATTAGACTTTAAAGTCCGATATACAAGAGGAGATTGTCTGATTGACATGTCAGGTTTTAAAACCTGACATGTCAATTGGTTTCCCTTCCCCAACACATCGGACTTTAAAGTCCGATGTGCTAATGATTTTTCCAAACTTGCACATCGGACTTTAAAGTCCGATGTGCCGATGACTTCCCCCAATTCGCACATCGGACTTTAAAGTCTAATATGAAAGAAAAGATGTTTTATCCATGCACATCAGAATTTAAAGTCCGATGTGCAAATTTTGACTCCTAAGGTGAAGATCGGACTTTTTTCCCCGACCTGCCAGTTTTGACAGTTTTGCTCCCAAGCCTGTTCTGAGTACAATTTTTCGATCCGGTTGATAAAATTTGGTTTTATTGATGATGATAACTATCGAAGAAGCTAATCCTTAGTGTTGAATGCAGTAATTTTCAAATGTCAAGACCCTCTCACGACAAATCAAAGCCTTCTTCGAGTTAGTTGGAATCTTCACCAAGTAAAACATCAGCAAAGAAGATGAAGTACAAGTATGATAAATAGTTGAATTGGTACTCGGAGAGCTCAGTAGATTCAAACATCAAGGAGATCAAAGATATAGAAATTTGTCATGTTACTATGCAGGAATTTATTGATCGAGTTGAGAAAGCTCTTTCTTGCCTAACAAACTTGATCAAATCTGAGTTGCATAAATATGCTTCCTTCCCAGTTGCAGCTCATGATCCGGATTTTGTGCTTGCAGTGGCGGATCACTTTGATCTTGTAGATAAGAATATGGAATTCATCAAAGAAAATCAATATAAATCTAGCTCAATCATGAAAGCTCAAAATGCAATGATAACAATCCTAAAAACACTCAATAAAGACATGAAAACAAGACATCAATTCAAACGCAAACAATTGCAAACTTGAATGTTTCCTTCATGTGGCTCCATTGTCCTTCTTTATCCTTCAAATAGCTTTTGTTTGTGGATCTCACCTTCAAGTGCATAAACCTAATGTGAAAGCAAGTAGACAAGATAGTAGCACAAGAATACTCGAAGCGTGATTGATTCGACCAGAGATCAAGGGGGCCATGATTGAAGAAATTCATCCAATTTATAGACAAATTGGAGAAAAGACAAGATTAGTATGAATGTGATTTGAATGGAAATTCAAATCAAAAATGACAAATATGACAAATTATGACAAATTTGCACTTTCTATGCAAGATTGATTGATTGATAATTTTGACAAAATTATGACAACTTTCTATGTCAAAATTGATTGATTGTCAATTATGACAAATTATGACAAATTGAAATGTCATTCCCATGAAATTAGGAGAAAAATAGGAGAGAATTGAAATTAGATGAATTAGAAATTAGGAAATTAGAAAATGAGGAAATTAGGAATTAGAAAAATTAGAAAATGAGGAAATTAGGAATTAAGTGAATTAATTAACAATTTTTCATTTATTAATTAATTCACAAAGAGGGAGGAAGTAGTTAGCCAATTAAATAAACATTTAATTGTGACAAGAAGACTTAGGATAAATAAATAAATTATTTAACCTAGAGGGAGAAATGACAAACAAGGTTAAATGAATAAATCATGAAACCCTAGAAGATGAATTAGAAAATGCAAGAATGACAATTAGGTCCTGATTGAAGGATCGATTTGATCATGATTCTGACTTGATAAAAGACCAATGCTAATAATTGATTTGATTGATAAATGCACCAATTGACGAGGAACAATGACTAATTGATCCAAATTGACATGATTGAGAAGGACAACGATCGATGTCAAATCGATCGCAAAATGACAAAAATGACAACTATCGATGACAAAATAGATTGCAAGATGACAAGATTGAAAATGACCACGATCGATGACAAATCGATCGCAAGACGACAAGATTGAAAATGAGAACGATCAATGACAAATCGATCGCATGATGACAAGATTGATAAGAGGACAAAACCCTAATTAGGATTGATGATGTCCAAAACGATGACAAATGAATATGCACATTGATGCGACAGGATAAGATCGATCAAAATCATGACTGAAGATTGTTGTCGACAAGACCAAATTCGAGAGTGAGATAAATGAAGAATGTAGAAGAAGGAATCGATGCTCGCAAATGATAAAAACCAAGTGCACAACATAGGAGAAATGTTAATGCGACACAAAAAACCTAAAATAAGGCAATGCGCCAATGTTAAAGTATGACTCCGCAAGCATTGACCATTTTTAGACGTCTACAAATCCAAATACAAGACAGGTTAAGGATGTTGATCAAAATGTGGTCATGACTTTGGACAGTGTTTTCTTCAACAATGTTTTCAAATGTTCTTTAGTCGAGGAAGTGGCTGACATTTCTCAAGAAAGTGCCTAGGAATACTATGAGAAAAATGAGGTCAAATGCAAGAAAGTAATTAATACAGTGTACCTCTTTGTTGCTAGAAATTCTACCATCTCACGATGGCCTAAATACTTCCATAGAAGTGAGTTCAACGAGGAGTACAATGATATGGTCACCATGTTGGTACGGGTGAAGGGTTTAAAAGACTCTCATTATTTCCAAACCTGGATGTGCTATTACATAATATAATCAGGAAAGGGGCTGCAAGGATTGATTGGGGTGAATAGATAAGTGATGCACTTTGTGTGTAGTTGGAGGTCAAAGTGACATTAAAATTCTATATGACTTCTTACCTGGTATATGCAGTTGCTTCTATGAAGCAATATCCAAGTTTATCTACCAAAGCTGATAAGAGGTTAGTTCCTGTCTGGGAATTCTATGATCAACTCACAATCAAGAATCAGGGTAGCAATTCAAGAAGAGTCAATGATGTTTTGTTTGTTGTGTGGAAGTGCATGTTTGATAAAAACTTGCAGAAGAAAATATTATCAGAGACTGCATATAATAGGGTGTCTCATTTTGGATGCATTTTTCCTCAGTTTCCAACATTCACTTACATCCGGATAGGATGTTTCTCAAATGAACCCTTCATTTTACCAAGGTATCCTTCTAATAAGATCATCCTCATGGAGTTGTGTCGGCAGCTGATCTATGTGCATGAAAAGCAATCGCAAGCACATAAGACCAGACTGAAGTTCCTATAATCTATTGGTAGGTACTCAATTTTAACTAACCCCAAGGCCAAGAACATGGAGGAAGAGATGAAATGGAACACTATGAGAAGGTTCAAAGCACGAACTAATTTTGATTTTCATGGCATGAAGAATAAGCTCAAAAGAAACTACACCCATGTTTTTAGGTTCAAGGATGTGTGGGCGGATTGCCAAGATGAGGAAGACATAAGAAGAATGGATTTCAGTCGTCTTACCCTAGAGTAGATTGGAAATATGGATTTGGAAAAAATCCCAATGACCATGGAGGACACTAATTACATAATAGACCCAGTCCATTATGAAAAGAAGATTGTCGACTCTCCACTTCCTCCAGTGCAATGGTCAAAAAAGGAGAGTAAGTCTCTCACTCAAATAATCTCTCCCATTCTGGAAAATACCAATGCATGGCTATTGAAAAAGAATCTTAGAATGAAATAACTTCTTGCTAGTTCTGGAGATGATGATAATAGTGATGGCCCGGTTGGTAAGACAGCTACGGCTGAAATAAGAACCAAGGGAAAAGAAGATCCACAAGTATCATCCTCGGCTCCTATAAGACAATCTAAGGGGAAAGGACCCAAAATAAAGTTCACAATTAAAGGGTCCAAGAAAGGTGAATCATCTTCAGTAGCACTTGAGACAGTCACAAAGGAATCAAACAGCAGCCTGCTATAGAAACTGAGAAAGAAAATGAGCCGGAAGAAGGTGAAATTCATCATCAAGAGGAAGCATAGGATGAAGAGCCAACACATCATGGCAAAATCAATGTCCCTACCACCTCATAGGAACCTACACATCTAGAGGTTATTATTCATTCCATTGAAACTGACTCGGATCAAGAGGATGAGGGATTTGATGATGAAGAGTTGAATTTGGACATGTTACAGTCAGAAGTTGCCCAACAATTTTTTGCATTATCTAATTTTTCTAGTCTGGATGATATTCCTTCAACCACCATTGAATCTTCAAAGTTGGAGTTTCCTAAAGCTATGGAGCAAGTGTTTGTGGAACAGCAGATGATTACTTTACCTTCTACGGTGATCATAACAGAAATTCCATCTCTGGTAAGCACTGAAGTTATTTCTACTATGGCAGTCATGATAGAAATTCCACCTCTGGTTAGTACTAAAATTATTTCCACTGCACCTTCCACTCTCCCCTTTGTGGTTGTAATTGAAGAAGGATCAATAGTTGTTACTACATCAGCAGGCATATCACTAGATGCTTCAGCATTGATATCAATAACAAAATCTACAACCACTGCAAGTTCAAGCTAGTTTGCTCCTGAAATACCAAGTGATGATCAGCAAGAAGCTAATACTCCACCCACCAATCTAGAATTATCACCTTGGATGGAGGTAGTAGCACCCAAGAGGAAGAAACATGTAATTTCACCTGATGAGTTTGATTTTGAGCAGTTAGTTCCTCCAAAGCCCAATGAAACAAAGAAGTCAAAGACTGTCTCTCGGGTGTTACTAGATTTGGCTACTAGAAGGAAATATGCTGAGGTCATGGTATCATCATCAAATAAGAGTAAAAATAATATACAACTTGAAGAATATACCATGCAAACTATAGAGCTGGGAGTAGAGACACATGAAAGTGTTAAGGTCGATTCTCAAATGGGTTTTAATTCTTTGTTACGAAGATTTGATCAAGAGAAGGATGAGAAGAATGAATTAAAATAGAAGTGTGAGCAATTGACCAATATCCTTCTTAAAGTTACACAATCTTCCCAGGAGATTGAGCCCATAGGTTCCTCAATGGATACAGAATCTCTTAAGAAAGTTGATCAGGTGGGAACTGTGTGTGTGAAAATTGAACCTGTATCTGCAAGTTGTAAGACACAACACTTCAATAAACCATTATTTGCATAGGTTAGTTAATCAAAAGCAATAAAATGAAATCCATTGCAAGTTGTCTTATTGCCTTCTAGTAGATGTGATTTTAGATTGCTCTCAGATTGCTAAGCTATATAGTGGCTAGACAACACCTAAACGAAGGATTTTTTAAATCTATATGAGCATGAATATGAGCTAAATGGATGCAAGATTTAAGCTAGATATGCAAGATTAATCTAACATGATTTAAGCAATATATGAATATTTAAGCTAAATGATTTAAGCAATATGAAATAACTAATATGCAATATCTCAATGCAAATTCTCAATGAACCTAGAGCAAAAACAACATAATAACAATATATTCTCCAGGATCTCTGAATGAGAGATGAGAGCCTGAATTTATAGAAAAACTAGAAAGAAACCAACAACTAAGATCAAATGATGATGAGCGGTCAAGATTTTCCAAGAGGAAGCACAATCCAGGTGAATTGGTGTGATTGGCTGCTTTTCTTAGTTTTAAACAAAATTGAACTAAAATTAAGATAAAATTAGGAAAAACTGATTTATTCTCTATTTCATTCAATTTCAATATTTAAATGTTTTAATTGCTTTCTCTCAGATTATTTATCAATTTTTAATTATTTTTTCAAGATTATCTCTATTTTATTTCTTTTCTCAATTTTTAATTCTTTTTTGTCAATTAATTCCTTTTTTGATTTGTTTCCTTTTTTGAAGGTTTGTGCTCATAATTTCCAATTCCTCGTTCTTGATTTGTTTCCTTTTTTGAAGATTTATGGCAATTTTTATTTATTTTTCAAATTAATTTCTCTTTTTGATGATTTAATGGCAAATTGATTTATTTAATTAAATATGAAAAAGATATTTAATTAAAATAAATAAGATAATTGTTTAAAATGATTTATTTCAAATGATCAATTAATTCAATAAATATTTAATTAATATTGAGTGCTTAATTTTGCCATGTGACATTGATGATTTTAGAAATTAATTGTGTGCTCAAGATTTATTTAATTGCCTTTGGTTAGGACCTTGGTGACAAAATCAAGATTAGGGGCTCATGGTTTAGATGACCATTTTATAGGGTATTACATTTGCCCCTCTTTGAATTAATGTGCGAGCAGTGCGTTGGTTCAAAGAAAATTTGATGTCTAGGAGATATTAGTTCTGAACTTGATTGATCATGAACCAGATGAAGAGTGAGGTACTTAGCTTGTTTTGAAGCGATGAAACTGAATAGAGTTGATTAAAGTGAAACCGATCCTAAACTTGATTGAAGGACTGATGAAGAGAAAAGATACCAAACTTGAACTTGATTGATCAAGAAGCAGATCTTACAGATCTAGAACTTGATTGAACTAGACATAGTGAGCGAAGATAAAATTGATCTTGAACTTGATGGATCAAGATACGATGAGCGAAGATAAATTGTCCAGCTTGATTTGATGTGATGAAACTGAACACCTGCTTAGGTTGAGCATCCGATCGAAGATACTCTTTAAACCCTTGATTGATTTTAAATGAATAATCAACTTGATGAAAAGCTATGAAATTGATTAACGGTAAGAGACTAATTTAGACAAAGACAATGTCAGCTTGATATGAAGCGATAAAACTGATATGCCTCGAGTGATTGATTTGATGAAGCTTAGTTGCTCGACTTGTAATGACGACTTTTGAAAGAAATTCTTGACTTTGAGGTCATGAGTATGCCCCCTTGGGAGTGAAATTGAAAGATAGTGAGGGTTGCATAAGTTATTTGAGCACAAAGATTAATGTTGAAAATTAAAATCAGAGTTAATGTGAGAATTAAATTAAGATTTAGCATTGATTAACGAGAAATTGAGCGCAAATTGATGAAGAGAATGAGTAGTTGATAAAAACGCTAAGTGGTCAACGTTGTGAAATTTTGATTAGAGAATTGACATCAAATTTCAATTTCGATCCCGAAAATGGACTCAGGACAGCCAATTTATGAGCTCTTGATTTGATTTCATCTTACTTGTGTTGATTGATTATGAGATGTTGTTCTCTATGCTTTATTCTATATGTATGCACATCTTTTTAGTATAGATGAATGAATGCAAATGGAATATGGATGTTTATTTTTGTTTCTTTTTATGCAAATAAATGAGGAGAATGAGTAACTAGTAATGCAAATGTTTATTTTACTTCATGCAATAATATGAATGCAAATACGTGATAATGAAATGTATGGATTTATATGAGATGCTTATATATGTAGCTAACATCTCAATACACAAGTACTCGATTGGAGAAACAATGATGAAAAAGAGAGACCACTTAGCTTAGAAATGATGACACTTCAAACTCTCATTCAGAAGATAAAGAGATTATTGTTATGATGCAGAAATCACTCGAAATGCATAAAATGCAAAATGAGATGCAACCTAAACCTAGTCACTGGATTTGAAATGCTTAAGTTTTGTCACTGAGTGTTTTACAAACATAGTAGGCAGATTAGAGTTCCTTTCTTTTCATGTGCAATATAAATCATCTTGTTTGCAATAACCCTTTTTTGTTCATATCCTTGGAAAGATTATGCATGCATTTGGATTGTATGATAAAGAAATTCCCTCAAAATAGATAAAGAAATGATGTGAACCTCTCTGTAGCATACAAATAAGCGAAGTCGAGGTATGTGTGGTGATTTCACCTTGATGTGAAGGCTCTTATCACAGACACCTAGCTAATTAGATGTTTCCAGATCATCGAAATCATTTCTACAAGTAGAAAACAAAGAAAATATTATGCCCCCAATCCTTGCTCCTCTTAGTCAAGATAGACTTCCTCGAGTTACTCAGAGGGAATAATAAGCAAAAGCCAATGTAAAAGACAGCACACAAAGAAAATTTCATGCATATCTCAAATAGTTTAGTGATTGTTTTAATTTTTGTTGTTTGCTTGTGTACTCGATGATAAAATTCTTCAGTAGTCAGGAGACTGGTGACTGACTCGGAGTGGACGACTAGGTTTCATTGACGTAAAGATGACTTGGTTGATACTACTTAGGACATGTAAATTTCTCTGTCGATTATCCTAAGACTAGAACATTGATCAGTTTCAAGCCATGAGGGTTCCAATGAACCAAGATGTCAAAAAACTGACTGAAATATGTACAAGCGAAAGCAAAGATGCATGAAAGCGGGAATGCCAACGTTGCATTGATAGATGGATCGCTTGAGTACAAGAGGTACCTGTTTGCCAAGTTTTCACCTGCTTGGTAGAGATTCATTTTTTTTTTACCAAGGTGCTTGTTTACCAGGTTTTCACCGAGGCATTTTCTCTCTTTTTCTTTTTTTTTTTTCTTTTTTTTTTCATTTTTTTGGATTTCTTCAGGACTTTTTCTAATTTTTAGGATTTCTTCTAGACTTTTTCTAATTTTTTTTATTTCTTCAGGACTTTTTAGCTGTATAGGCTGTTGGAGCAGAGAATATTTAGGTGAAGAATTTCTTCAAGTGGATGGTGTTGATTGGTTCACGGAGTTGTTCTCCTTCTGATGTTGAGAGTTGATAGGCACCAGAGCCAAAGGCTGCAGTAACGATGTAGGGACCCAACCTGTTGGGTTCAAACTTCCCTTTGTTTTCTTGAAATTGTTGATTCTTAGGATTTTCTCTCAGAACAAGGTCACCGATCTGAAATTATTGTTGTCAAACCTTTTTGTTATAACCTCTAGACATTCTCTTTTGATATACTCTTAGATGATCAAATGCCACTTGCAGACGTTCATCTAGCAATTCAAGTTCTTGCAATCTAGCTATTTTGTAGTCTTCATCAGTAACAAGACCTTGTAAAGAAACTCTTAGAGACTGTATTTCCACTTCAATAGGTAATACTGCTTCGGACCCATACACCAAAGAAAAGGGTGTAGCCCTAGTAGGTGTTCTGATACTTGTTCTATAAGCCCACAGGGCAGGATTGAGTTGCAGATGCCAATCCTTTCCAGATTTATTTACTGTTCTGTGTAAGATAGTCAACAGATTCTTGTTAGATGCTTCATCTTGTCCATTACCTTGAGGGTAGCACACAGATGACCAGTGTTGTTTTATTTTGAATTTTTCACAGAGTTCATTTAGATCTTTGTTCTTGAACTGTCCTCCATTGTTAGTTATAACAGATGAAGGTATACCATACCTGTAGATGATATAATTAAGGATGAATAGAGCTACTTGTTTACCGGTTGCTTTGATGAGTAGAACCACTTCTACCCACTTAGTGAAGTACTTAGTGGCAGTTATGATAAACTTGTGTCCATTAGATGATGCAAGATATATTTGGCCAATTAGATCAAACGCCCACTATTGAAATGGCCAATGTGTAACAAAGGGTATGAGATCCCTTGTTGGAGCGTGTATAAGGTTCCCATGTAGCTGACACTTTTCATAGGTTTTAGCAAATTTTATAGCTTATTTCTCCATGTCTGGCTAGTAGTAGTCAACCCTTAGTAGTTTTTGTGCTAAAGTTAGATCATTCGAATGGGATCCACAAACACCTTCACGAACCTCGGATAATGTACATTGGGATTCCTTAGTGTCTAGGCATCTAAGCAAAGTACTATCTAAACCTCACCTAAATAGGTCGTTAGTAATGATGACATACCGTGACGCATTTCAGATTAGTTTCCTGTTTCATTTCAGGAAAGATTAGCAGGGACAACTTGATCACATAGGTAAGAGTAAATGTGGCTATAGCGAGATGAATCATGTCCAATAATAGCACAGCCCATCTGGGACTCGGGAGAGTCATAGGCAGGATAATGTAACTCTTCTACCAGGAATTCAAAGCGAAAATTAGATTCCTGTAGCTATGGTATAGATGCCAAGGTGGCCATTGCATCTGTTGCTCTATTTGTTGATCTGGGGATCTGTTGAAATGATACAAAGGTAAAGTATTTCTTGAGCTCATCCACCATTCTTTTACAAGGCATCAATTTCTCATCTCTTGTTTGATATAGATCATTGATTTGGTTGATAATGAGTTGAGAAACTCCATAGATGTGTAATTCAACAATCTTCCACTCGATGGCCAGCTTTATCCTGTTTACCAAAGCTTCATATTCTCCAATGTTGTTTGTGCAAGGGAAGAGAATGTTGTAAGCTTTCAGGATTGAATATTTTTTAAGAGTAATAAAATGTATTTCGGCACTAGAACCATGTTGAGTGAAAGACCCATCAAAGAACACCTTCCATGATTGTTGAGTAAGGTGCATGATTGATTCATCCGGAAATTCTATGCAGAGGTTGATTGTCTTCAAGTGGAGCATCAGCAAGTTGGTCTGTAATAACCTATCCTTTGATGGATTTACATTCCACATATTCAATATCAAATTATGTAAGAACCATGACCCATTTAGCCAGTCTTCCCGTGAGTGTTTCTTTACTGAGAAGATATTTGAGTGGATCAATCTTAGCCACTAGCTTAATAGAGTGTGCTAACATGTAGTGTTTTAATTTCTATGATGCAAAGACTAATGCCAAACAGGCCTTTTCAATGATTGTATAGTTCATTTCATAAGACACCAATGTTCTACTGATATAATATATGGCTCTTTCCTTTTTATTCTCATCATGTTGTGCCAGAAGTGCCCCCAGTGAAGTATATGTAGCTGATATGTATAGGATCAATGGTTTACCTTGAATCGGTAGCATCAATATGGGTGGATTAGAAAGATAATCTTTGATTTGTTTTAGATGTTGTTCACAATTTTAATCCCAGTTGTATTGAAATCATTTCCTTAATACCTTTGTGAAGGGTTGAGCTTTATCCGCTAGCTGAGATATAAAGCACCTTATTGATTGAAGACGTCCTTGTAAACTTCTCATTTGACTGATATTCTTGGGCGGAGGCATTTCCATTATAGCTTAGACCTTTTTAGGGTCAACCTCAATTCCTTTCTTTGAAATTATGTAACCAAGCAATTTTCCTGATGTTACTCCAAATGCACACTTTTTAGGATTTAGTTGGAGCTTGAATCTTTCCATTCTATCCAGTATGAGGCCTAGCTCTTGAATATGCATAGATATCTTCATGGTTTTTACTAGGGTGTCATCAACATAATCTTCCATGTTTTTGTGCATCATATCGTGGAAGATAGTGGTTACTGCTCTTTGGTAAGTAGCTCCTGCATTCTTTAGTCCAAATGGCATAACATTCCAGTAGAAGGTTCCCCATGCACATGTGAAGGTTGTCTTTTCTTGATCCTCAGGAGCTATCTTGATCTGATTGTAACCAGAGAATCCATCCATTAATGAATACATCTCATATCCAACAATCATATCTGCTATCATATCAATGTTGGGCAATGCAAAATCATCTTTCGGACATGCTTTATTGAGATCCCTCAAGTCTGTGCAAACTCTAATAGATTTGTATGCCTTTGATACAGGTACTATGTTTGATTTACATTCTACATAGACTATAGCTCTAATAAATCCAACTTTTAGCAATTTTTCTAGCTCAGCCTTGACTAGCAATGCCACAAGAGGATGCATCTTACGGAGTTTTTTCTTGACTGGTTTAACTCCTCATGTAATAGAGAGATGATGCATGATGAGATTAGGATCTTATCATGTCATATCGAAGTATGTACATACAAAGTTGATCTTCTTTTCTGAAAAGAGGTTGTTCAAATCTTTTAACTCTTCTGCTGATAGTGATTGAGCTAAATGAATGATATGTGGCATTTCTCGACTTCCAATATTGGCTAGTTGAGTTGGTTCAATCAATATAAAATACCTTTCTTGGAAGTGACTTGGCAGCATATCAAGTATCTCACCTCCAGGTGCCTCAGAGAGGTTTTCACCTTTAGGTACGTCCTTTATTTTTACTATTTTTTATTCTGACACTGCCACAATGTGGTTTTTGCCATCAGATCTCTTTTTTTTATTTTTTTTATTTTGTTGACTGAGATACGTGATGTTTGTTTCAGTCATTTTCTCGCTTTGCTCATTGGTGGAAGAGTTCATTGGTTCCGCTACATGAAGATAGCAGGCTAGTGTGTAGTCATTGGCGAAGGTGGGTATATTCAAAGGTTGGTTATAAAGAGTACGATCAATCAGTTTAGGATGTATCAAAGATAAATTTTGAACAGGTTCAAGGGAGTTCACGGTACTATCATCATGACTTTGGACTGACCAGTCAAGTTCCAGAAGACTACCTTGCGTAGGTGTCTCGAGACTAGGAAGAGTTACAACATGATTATCGAAATTCATGTTAGTATTTATTGGACCTAACCCAACTGACCTACTCCTAGCATCGTCCCCTACTTCAGACCGGACTACATATCATGGTGTGACAGTAACAGGGTCAGCAAACAACATCTCAACATTCATGACAGAGTAGTCATAATGTATTTTTGAATAGTTGTTATAAATAGAGCTTTTGTCTGAGTTATCAAAGTCATAAGATGAATTTTTTGACTCATCTTCAAGTGATTTAGTAAAATTATATATAGTATCAGTTAATCCCTTGCATTTGACACACTTGTATTTGACACACTTGTGGACATAACCTTGATGGTTCAGTTAATCCCTGTCATCTGTTCCATTCAGTTTCCTCTGGACTAATGACTGGTCTTGCTTCTATAGCATCTAATTCTTGTTTTGTAGTTCCATACCTGATTTTTCCTATCTCATTAGAGGGAGAGTTAGTAGGTGAAGAATTTTTTTGTGTCCTTTCTTCCTCCAGCTATTGTTCATAGTCTTCTTGTCTATTTAGTCTGATTTCTTCTATTTCCTTTTTCATTTTTAAGTGTATCATCTCTTGTGCATCATCTGCAATATCACTAAATTCTTCAAGGGTTTCTATAGTAGATGTATCTGAGAGATGGTTTGGACCCCATTCATACTCATTTGAATTAGTTTCTGAATCATCTACTTGTTATCTGCTAGTATATGTGACCGGAATGTTCAGTGGTGCAAACAATTCTCTGATTATGTATACTTCTTCTCTTATATCCTCTAGGATTTCTAATTCTTGTAGTGTTATAGATGATACGATCGGAAATTGATTACCATCTACTTCCTCTCTCTGGGTTGGCAATTCTTCTTGCTCATCGTCACACTCATCCTGAGTTTGTTGAGTATTAATTTCTTGTGATGTTGAAGGTAGTACCTTTTTCCTCCACTTAGGTTGATGGTGAGGAGTACGTTTCTGATCTGATGACTTTCTTGGATTGTATCCCAGTCTAGCTTTATCATTTGCAGACTTAGTTTGTAACTGAATAGGTTCAACAATACCTTCTTGATGCTTGCCTAGAGGACCGGTACCTGAATATCCCGTGCGTTGAAGCATCTTATAGCCTGGACCATATTGTGTCGAGGAAATCTCACAATGTCATATTTCTTTGTTTGCACTATCTTCTTTGAAAAGTCATTTGAGAGCATCATCCTCTTCTATTTCATCTACAACAGAAGTAGAGGACTAAATAAAGAGACCATCATAGATGACTTTTGGAGTTGAAATTTGTGGCTTCATAACCTCTTATGGTTTTCCTGACTGTCTTGGTGATGGAGGAAGAGACATTAGTGAGAGTACGAGATCTATCTTGTAGCCATCCATGCCGGTGTTTTTGATTTTCAATTTCTTTTCTAAATCTTTTAGCAAAGATTCTAAACTTTCAGCTGTAGAGGTTGCTTTATTATGAGGAACAAAAGCATCAGCACTTTGCATTAATGTATTGTACGTATAATTTGTATCAGCAGGAATACTGACTTCAACTCCATTATAAGGAAATTTCAAGCACTGATGATACATAGATGGTACTATTTTTATTTCATGAATCCATGACCTTCCCAATAAGTTGTTGTATGAAAGAGGAAGGTCAAGGACCTGAAAGATGACATCTCTTTCCACAAGTCCTACCCTGATTGGTAATAGTACCAGACCTTTAGAGGATCTTTTTTCTTCATCATAAGCTTTGATTGTTATTTTCTTTGTTGGATCAATAACATTTTCAGAAAATCCCAGTTGTGTCAGTAGATTGTAGGTACAGATATTCAACCCAGCACCTCCATCTATAAAAACATGTTTAACTCGATGTTTATGGATCATAGCTTCGATGTGTAATGGATGGTTATGTGGGTGACTCAGTGAGTTATCATCTTCTTCAAAGAAAGTGAGGTAATGAGGTGAAGTCAGGTGACCCACCATAGATTGAAACCGATCTATATCTAAATCTTTAGGGATGCTAGTGGTGAGAAAAGCCTTGTCTAGGATCTCTCTATGAGCAGAAGAGATCTTAAGCAATTCCAAAATGGAGATTTGAACATTAGTTCTTTTCAATTGTTCGACAATACTATAACCAGGAGAGGATAATGAAGCTAGCTATTATGATTTGGTTGTGATTGTATATGTTTGTCTATATGAAGGAGTTGGTAGGTTTGATGTTGTTTGAGCGAAAGTTGAGGAACTAGCTCCTTTAGAGAGTAACCTTCTTTTGAGCGCGGGTCACAGCATTGGCATTTTGTGCTTGATTTTCTTTATCTTTGATTATGATCACATTGAAATATTCAAGTTGGGAAGATTCAATCATGTTTATCATGTTGTCAATGTTAGTGTAGGTATAATTGACTCTAGCACCTCCCTTAGATTTTGAGGAATCTCCTTGTTCATAAGTCAGTAAGGGATCTTTAAAGGCCTTATGATCAGCATTATTCGCATGATTTCCAGCAATGAATTTTCAAACATCGATGAGATCTTGAATTTCACGTTGGAGTTTCATGTAGTTGTTTGTGTTATGTCCCTTGTTCCAATGGTAGTCACAGTATTCGATTTCTCTCCACCATTTGGGTTTAGTTTTTGGATCATATGGTCTAGAATTGTCTGGCAATGTTATCAAATCATTTTCTAATAAAGTTTTAAAAGCTAATTCATATGATTCATCTAGAGGAGTAAACTCACACTTAGGCTTTGAAAGCCAAGGTTTCTCTTTAAACCATTCTCTTGATTTTTTTAGCGGATTTTCTGTTGTAGTTTCAGCTGCCTTGAGTGCTTGCGTGCCACTAGCCAAGTTAAATATTGTGGATTTTGTTTTTGCTTTAACAGTGTCTACCACTCCATCATTAACAACATTTATGTTGTTATCTTTGTCGTATTTCCAGTATTTGTTCTTTTCTTTAGAACTGGAACCTTGTGATGTTTCTTTCCAAAGTGATATCTCTCCCTTTTTTATAAGCACATCTTCCATTCTAAGGGCATTATCTACCATTTTGTTGAATGAAGGGTGTACTTGCATCTAGATGATGTATTTTAATTCAAGGATTAAGTGTTTAACAAAGATATCCATCATATCAAAATCTGGAATAGTCCGTGAAAATCTAGAGAACATCTTTCTCCATCATTGTAGAAAAGTGAGAAAGGGTTCTCTTTTTTGTTTGGTATTGCAAAGCTCTATCATAGTGACTGGGTGACAAATGTTATAGGAGTATTTTTGTAGAAATAGTTGGATTAATTCTTCAAAAAAATTTATTCCCATAGGTAGACTTGAGAGCCATTCCATAGCTTGCCCCCCTAAACTTCTTAGGAAAAGGCGCATGAGATACATTTGGTTGTGCATGAACTCCATACATAAAGCAAAAAATTCTCTGATATGATCTTGAGGATCTGTATTCCCGTCATATTTGTCAAACTTAGGCATTTCTATGTTTGAGGGAAATGGAGGCATGTAAAGGTTTTTGTCAAATGGGAATGGGCATATTGTGTCTAGAGAATATTATTTTGGTGATTTATCTTTGTTTTTTAGTTTTGTGATCTCAGTTCGTAACGCTTGTAATTGTTTGTTTAGCATTCCCAATGGCATCTCTTCCTCTTTAGTGACGAGGGTCTGCACATCAAAACCAATAGGAATATTAGCGCCTTGTTTTGTTAGTTCTAGAAAATAGTCTTCTTTTTCTCTAGCCATGATAACCTTCATCATTTATTGGAAATCTTTATCCTTTTGACATTTATGAATATCTTTTTCTGGAGGTTTAGAGGCTTCAGATTCACTTGATGAGGAATCATTGTTGGTATCATGGATACTGATGTCATCATAAGTTTTGTGTTTAACAACTTGTTTTCCCTTCCTTTCTCTAGACATGGTGGGAGATAGGGGCTGACCAAAGATTGGTAGATCGTAAACTGGTATTTGTGACGATGATGGTCTATTTAGGACGATTTTTTCTACAAAGAATGGATTGTCATTTGATGAAAAGGGTATTCCTTTTCCTTTGTCTATTTTGTTGCGAGAACTTCTGGTTTGAATGGGAATTACAACCGATGGGACCGAGAGCTAGATGTGTTGCAAAAGTCAAGATCAAATTGTAGTTAGTTGTTCGTTTAATGTAGTGATTGAGTGAAGTAACTAAGATCTGGTCTGGTTTCAGGAATGATCTATCATGTGTAAGACGTTATCTAAGTTAACTTAGATTTGATAAGATGTTGCTTGAACTAACTTATAGATTATCGACAAAATCGTGCAACGCAATGGTAGGGGTACACTATCAAGGTTGTTTATGCTCAGGAGGATGATAACTAGTTTTAGGCTCACTGTAGACTGTTTTAGGTAAGTTTAACTATTGTAGACTGACAAAATCAAAGATTCGTATGACAGGTTTTATAGGACCAAATGATAGTGTAATAGCTTCAGGAAAATGATAATATTGTTTCGTACGAGTTGCTACCTAAGACTATACAACAGATGGGTATGTCTAAAACGACAAACTATTTAGTGCAAAGGTTTATCGTACGACACAAGATTCAGGATGAAATGACAATTCTTAGAACCGGACGACAGACAATCAGGGCTTGTACGACACAGGATGGAGGCTTAAACAACAAACTGTTAGGACTAATGGAATATCGTACGACATAGAAAATGAAACGGGATGATAAATCAGAAGACTCATATGACTGTGTCTAGACAAAGGTTAGATTCTGAGTTTTCGATGACTGAGTATAACCAGTTTTGAGGTGGACTGAGTTTTTGATGACTAACGAGGACTATTTTTTGACACTGAAAGAGTTTATCACTGAGTTATTTGGTATTGTTTTTCCATTTTTGGTATTCCAGTTTCAGTTTTAGGGATGAAAACATGTAATAGGAATAATAACTCCAATCACAGCATGCAAACCCTATGGAAGTTGGCTTAGAGAAGAAAACCTTTGCTTGCTAACTTAGGTACACACCCAATATCTAATCAGAATATGGTCGCTGAGTCTCATGCAATGAAATCTCAACATCATATTAGCCGACTTCAAATGCTAATAGGGGCATGCTATGGCAAGTGTCTTGGGAGAGTTACTATCTCTCTTGCACAAAGATTATCAACCTTTCAGAGGTGAACTGGGTAGCTTCTAATTTGAATTAGAACTAGTAAGGGGTTTGTTCGGCACATCGAGGTATAAACTCAATTAAGAGGTCTCCCAGCCTTGAAAACCAAGGTTTAATATACCCAAAGGTACAGAGGAGAGCTATTCCCAAGCACTGTCGTTGACTTGATTTTCATCAAATCAGGTTTGTTTTATAGTGGGTTGGAGTACTTGACGTTTAGTCATTCCCACTTGGGTCGTTCCCCTCTCACTGGCCATAATGGCTATAGAGTTATTAGCTCCTTGGGAGGACAGACTCGCTAAAGATATACAAATCTCAAACTTAAAGAAAATGCCTCAAGGGTCTGGATTTCTGATTGTCTATACAAACAAGAGCATACTCTCCTCCCTCTCAGAATTTTCTTAAAACACGAAATACAGATTTGTTCTTTAACCAGATAGCAATTTAGGTGCCTAAAAATGAATTTAAATAATACACGATGTTTGGTTGATTCTCTTTAGGCAACCTGCAAAAACAACGCATCAGTAGTCATGTTGTTGTTTTTTTCTTTGATAGACATATGTTTGATTGTTAAATTATTTGACAAGCATTCTACAAGAAACTGGTTAAGCTGTGAAAATCTCAGGCAGATAAAAGACAATTCAGGGTTAGCGTCAGTGTAATCAAAATTGAACAGAAAACCTGAAGAATGAAACTTGTTTTAACCCAACAGAATACAGAATCATATGACAATTCTCACAGAAGCAAATGACAAAAGCCTTTTATTGTACAAGTTAGAACTGAGCATAAAATGACAAAGTACAGAATCAAATATTCAGAGCAGAAATTTGTACGAGCCCCTTTTCTGATTCATACAATAAAACAAAGATCTTGATAGAATATTGTACGATGCAGTAATACCACTCGTACAATATTTAGCAGCGACTGTACGGAGGAGACCTGTAGGATTAAAAAAAATTGATTTTGAGGCCAAAGTAATAAATTTTGTACCCCATGATGGGTGCCAAAAATGTGTGTGTGAAAAGTGAACCTCTATCTGCAAGCTGTAAGACACAACACTTCAATAAACCATTATTTGCATGGGTTGGTTAATCAAAAGCGATAAAATGAAATTCATTGCAAGTTGGCTTATTGCCTTCTAGTAGATGCGAGTTTAGATTGCTCTCATATTGATAAGCTATCCAGTGACTAGACAACACCTAAACGAAGGATTTTTAAATCTATATGAGCATGAATATGAGCTAAATGGATGCAAGATTTAAGCTAGATATGCAAGATTAATCTAACATGATGTAAGCAATATATGAATATTTAAGCTAAATGATTTAAGCAATATGAAATAACTAATATGCAAAATCTCAATGCAAATTCTCAATGAACCTAGAGCAAAAACGGCATAATAACAATATATTCTCCAGAATCTCTGAATGAGAGATGAGAGCCTAAATTTATAGAAAATTCAGAAAGAAACCAATGCTTGAGATCAAATGATGATGAGTGGTCAAGATTTTCCAAGAGGAAGCACAATCCAGGTGAATTGATGTGATTGGCTTCTTTTCTCAGTTTTAAAGGAAATTGAACTAAAATTAAGATAAAATCAGGAAAAACTGATTTATTCTCTATTTCATTCAATTTCAATATTGAAATGTTTTAATTGCTTTCCCTGAGATTATTTATCAATTTTTAATTTGTTTTTCAAGATTATCTCTATTTGATTTCTTTTCTCAATTTTTAATTCTTTTTTGTCAATTAATTCCTTTTTTGATTTGTTTCCTTTTTTGAAGGTTTGTGCTCATAATTTCCAATTCCTCTTTCTTGATTTGTTTCCTTTTTTGAAGATTTATGGCAATTTTTATTTATTTTTCAAATTAATTTCTTTTTTTGATGATTTAATGGCAAATTGATTTATTTAATTAAATATGCAAAAGATATTTAATTAAAATAAATAAGATAATTGTTTTAAATGATTTATTTGGAATGATCAATTAATTAAATAAATATTTAATTAATATTGAGTGATTAATTTTGACATGTGACATTGATGATTTTAGAAATTAATTGTGTGCTCAAGATTTATTTAATTGCCTTTGGTTAGGACCTTAGTGACGAAATCGAGATTAGGGGCTCATGGTTTAGATCACCATTTTTAGGGTATTACAGGAACCAAAGGTCAAGTGGTGGATGAATAAATTGCACAGTTGAAATCAGAAGGGTCTCATCTTCTAAGTTCAACAATTGGGTTATTGACTGATTTTGAAGTGATCCAAAGTCACATGCAAAGTATCAAGACCTCATTATCTCAAGAAATTGAAAATATTGAGAAGAGTACAACCCTTTGGAGCAAAATGGATGACTTCAAAATAGACGTCCTCGTTGAAAATAAAGTGATTCCCACAAGAGAAAAATATATCCAAATCTTGTCACTATTGTCTCACAAAAAAGAGAATAAGATTGATGATTGCGGAGCTGGATCGGGAAAGGAAGGAAGGTGATGAGGAGATTGATCTCATTTCTGTCAGAATTGCTAACCTTCCTTGTTATCTATATGATGACAATTAGAATCTTGTTACCAGTGATGCCATCATGCAGGAGTTTCTTTCCTTAATAGATCACTGTACAAAACATGATTTCTTACTAAGTGCATTCGACAAGTTACTGGAGATCCAAGTCAATTTTGACGTCCTTGCATCCATGTTGAAAGATGAAAAAAAGAAATATGTGAAGGCAAAAGATGCAATTTCCCGTGTTCGTATAATCGCAGATTCTACCCCAATGTCGAACCAAGTAGAGATGGAGGCCATCCTGACTAAGTTCGAATAATTCCACAAATCAAAAAAGGAAGAGAAAGATGAATAAAGTGTCCCCTTTTGACATTTTCTTTTCATGTAGTTGCATTGTTAGATGCTGCAAGTTTTCTCATAGCTACATATTTTCTTTTTGCTATAGTTGTAGTCAAGTGGGACAGTGCAGTTGAATTAGTCAACTGTGCCCACTTTTTTTTCCACTCTTCTTATATATAAGGAGGACCCTCATTTGTATTTTTTATCTTGAATTATGCTAAGCAAAACTCTGCCAAATTTTTGCCTCAACTAAGACTTTGAACTTTTGTTGTGAAGATTTGATCAAGCAAATAAAGAAAGCAATTTTATTTGATCTCAAACTTTATGTTGTGTCAAAAATTGTTTATATGAGTTGATGTTCTTACATTCATGACTTATATATGCTCTTGAATTTATTGATATTGGAGGTATTGTTAAGTAGGTAAAAGAGCTCTTGAATTGTGAAAGTAGACTTTGTGCTCCTTGAATATTTGGGAAATTTTCTATTGATAAGTGATTAGTAGTAGGCTTTGTATTGCTACTATTACTTGCAGGTTTAAGGATTGAGGAATTACACTTGAAGACTTTGAGCTAAAAGTTAAATTCCTTACTGTTGGTGTAAATAATTATTAATCATGGATATTATTACACCTTACTTAAGTTTACTTGGGAAATGCATTTCATAGTAGTTTGGGTATGAGACACTTGGTTGTTTGTGCCACATTGGGATAGTGTGTGTAGGAGAATTTCCACCTTTTGTGGACTTATCTTGATGTTACATTCCACACTCAGTGGGTGATCCACCTCATGTAGAATATTATATTGTTTTACCTACCTACCCACACCTATTTCCTACCTACCCTTGTTTCTTATTGAGCCACCTATTATGTTTGTGTGCTCACATATCCATATAGCCTTGCCTATATAAGCAAGCTCATATTGATTGTATGTAACGCTTGATGATCCAGTTGATCAATATTTTCATCTTGATAGAATACAGTTTATTTCTATCATCTATTTTGTCTCTCTATTGTATTTTTCATTGAGCCCTTGATCTTGGCAAAATCTCACATGGTATCAGAGCCTAAAGGGCTTCTTTGATTTGTCTTGGAGAGGCATTTTTGAAGGCTTCAATTTTTCAGATTTGGGGATCTTCATTTTTGGGGGGCGTCATACAGCGATTTGGACATCACAGTTGAGTCCAAGAGGCTGTTTCCATAAATTTCGACTATAAAGTCAACTATATTTGGTGAGAAATTTTTTTAGGTCTATTTTGGCTATTTTGAGGGGTCCGTAGACCCCCCCTGACCTCCGTATTTTTTCTGCAGACTATTTCTGTAGGGACCTTCATCTCTTGTGCCCCAATCGTTGTCACTCCGGGACCCCGTGCTCCCATCACCGCTGATTTCTTCTTTCTGGCTATCTTCTCAGTCTCCCACCGACAACTCTCCCCAGCCTATTGCTTCCTCGTCAGCACCAACACTTCTCCCGCTGCTCAAGGAAACTCTATTGTCAGCACCAGCCCCATCTCTCCCATCGGACATCCTTCTCTCCATCTCTAGCATTCTGCAACCACCCATTTCCGACCTCAGCGCCACCTCACCACCCTAGCCACTGTCGCCATGGTCGTCAACTTCCCGACCCGTCGTCCACCATCTAGGCTCCACCTCTCTTGGTAGCTTGTTCCTTGACCCCTTCCTGGGTGACCACCACAGAACTCCACCTATGACCTGCTCAGCCCACCAATTGCCACATCAGCATACTTGACACGTCACCCAGTCCGTACTGTACAGACATCAAATGGGCAAGGAGGCAAAAAATAATTTGACGGGCGTCAATTTTGGGCCTGTCATTTGCTGACATCAGCACAACATCAGCAGTATTTTGAAATTTTGTTAACCCCCTCTCATTGAGCTTTTCAGTTTTGCAGTTCAACTTTGGAAGGCCATATCTTGCTCATTTTTGCTCCTTTTTTGGTGCAATTTTTTTTGAAATGGGCTAGAATTTTGTGCTCTTTGTAGTGGTGGAAGAATTTTATGATTTTGAAGGATGGATGTTTCATAAATTATAGGTTATCATGACTATACCTATCTAATCCCTGATTTTGCAACTTCGAAGGCTTCGTTTGGGGTCATACGACCTCCTTTTCAGGTGTCAGTTTTTTTGAAAGTGCATAATTTTTCATCTACTTTCCTAATCTACCAATTGTTTGCAGTAATTTTGAGTAGAAATCATACTTTCAGTATTTGGTCATTTTTGGCCTATTTGGTACTTGTATTTTGCTCGGATCTTAGTTTAGATCACTAGCAGTATTTGTTGAAGTCTCTTATATATCATTTTGAGAAGTTGTAAATTGAAATCAGAAGTACACTTTGCCTTGTTTTGCAAGTGGCCCATTGTATATGCACTAAGTATAAAGTGTCAAATCACCATTTTTTATTTTTTATTTTTTGGGGGGGGGTTTCTTGACTGAGTA
The DNA here is from genome assembly GCF_030272615.1 of Cryptomeria japonica. NCBI lineage: Eukaryota > Viridiplantae > Streptophyta > Pinopsida > Cupressales > Cupressaceae > Cryptomeria > Cryptomeria japonica. Next base: position 396,384,538 of record NC_081413.1, read on the forward strand.
TTTTTGAGGGGTGTCTTGTGTGATTGTGCCTCTCTCTATATTGTGTTTTTTCATTTTGGTGCTATGGGTTCTCATAATTATGTTTCATGGAAGATTAAGTCTTAAAGTAAACTAATGGAAAAAGGACTCATTCATTATGTAAATAGAACTATTACAGCACCACCTGATCATAAGGTTGATCCTAATGCTCAAATTGAATGGCTTACTAAGAATGTTATGGCACTTGGAACTCTTAGAAAGTATGTATCAGATGACCTCATTTTTCACATTGATAAGTGTACTACAATTAAAGAGGCTTGGGATATTTTTTAGAAATTGTATGGTCAAGTTGATGAGATTAAGGGTTACAAGCTTGATAGTGAACTCACAACTTTGGATCCCAAGGATTTTGATACAATCCAAGATTATGTCACAAAAGAAAATGAGCTAAGAGCAAAGCTAAAGGATTGTGGAATTAAGGATGCTCAATTGGTTTATAACTTGTTGGACAAGCTTCCTTCAAAGTATGCAGCTTTTGTATCTAGCTTTCACACCCATAGGTTAGCTCAAGGTTCCTCATACACTTCTCCCTCATTTGATTCATTCACAAAGATGTTGATACTTGAGAAATCTAAGTTGACCGTGATGGGGATTCTCAAATATTCAAAGTCACAAGCTTTGGTGGCTAATAAAGGGAATCAAAGCAATCAAGAAAAAAGCAAGAATTAAAAACAACCTAAGTCAAAACCACATCAAGATGGAGCACAATCTTCCTCTCCACAACAAGGTGATTCACCATTCTCACCTAAGAGGAAATCATATAAGGACAATCTTTTTTGTGGATATTGCAAGAAGTCAGGACATGATGAACATCATTGTTATAAGAAGGATATTGATGAGTTGAAGAATCTTCTTGAGAACAACAAAATCAACCTACCTTCTAGAATGTCTGCATCGGCTTCTTCCAAGGATAAGGATAAAGGAAACGATCACTCTTTTAGGATAGATAAAGGAAAGTGACAAGCTATTTGTGCTACTACAAGTCATGATTTAGGGAGATGGCTTCTAGATTCGGGGGCTTCTCTTCATATGGCATCTTCATAGTCTATGTTTTCTACATTTGAGCCTTGCCACATGCCGCAGATTTTGATGGGCAATCATACATACATGGATGTGATTGGGAAAGGATCTATTGCCATTAGGGATAACTCCTTCAATGATATGTTGTGTGTACCCCACTTGACAAATAATCTTCTTTCCATCTATCAAATCACACATGAGGCAACTAGGAAAAGTGTGGAGTTCACACCTAATTCAGTTATCATTAGAGACTTGGAGAGTGGAGCCATCATTGTGACTGGAGTGGTTGATCATGCATCTTGGTTGTACTCTTTTCACATTTTGGTCCTATTGATGAGGTTGATTCTTCCCTTCATGATTGGGGAGACTTCATGGATACACCTTTGGTTTTGTTTCTTCCTAAGGGGAGGAATGTTGTTCGACATTCATGGAGCAGTTTCTTCATTCATCTTTGAGGTTCTATCATTGGTGCAGATTCCACATTGAGTGGGGGCTTCCTAGTCTCTCTTCCTCTTCTCTCATATGGGAGGGACTTTTTCCTCACATGAGGTTTTGTTCCTCACATACTTTTATGAGATTTCTTTGTATATGGTTTTCATCTCTCTTTTGGGGGAGGGTTTTTTCCCATTGGGTTTTTCTCTCTTTCCCCGCTTTGTGAGAGATTTTATTGCATTGGTTTGCATGCATTTGCATTTGTACATGGGTACCTAACATGGCCTAGTAGTCGGGACCCATTGCTTAGTTTCATTTTAGACTTAAGTGCATTCCCCTAAGTTGCACTTAAGGGGGGGTGTTGGTATAAATAATTATTCATCATGGATATTATTACACCTTACTTAAGTTTACTTAGGAAATGCATTTCATAGTAGTTTGGGTATGAGACACTTGGGTGTTTGTGCCACATTGGGATAGTGTGTGTAGGAGAATTCCCACCTTTTGTGAACTTATCTTGTTGTTACATTCCACATTCAGTGGGTGATCCACCTCATGTGGAATATTATATTATTTCTCCTACCTACCCACACCTATTTCCTACCTACCATTGTTTCTTATTGAGCCACATGTCATGTTTGTGTGCTCACATATCCATATACCCTTGCCTATATAAGCAGGCTCATATTCATTGTATGTAATGCTTGATGATCCAGTTGATCAATATTTTCATCTTGATAGAATACAGTTTATTTCTATCATCTATTTTGGCTCTCTATTGTATTTTTCATTGAGCCCTTGATCTTGGCAAATCTCACACTTACCATTGTGATAATTAGTTTAAGTTGGTGTTATATTCAAGAAAGACTTTGTGTTTCTTTCTTATAAAGTTTTGTTATAGTTTGTTGGATTAATCCGTTCATTTCCTTAAGTATCAAAGTGATAGGGAAATTGTAACAAAGTGGAGGGAGAATACATAGACTCTGAAAAAAAAGAGTTATATGCCTGAATCTAACCCATGGATTTTAATTTCCTATTAATTAGAGAAGAAATTTCAAAGGGAACCTCCCCTTGATGAGAGGAGAGATTAATTTCTCAACATAGTTGTGTGTGAATCATATATTTTGTCATTGGTACGCTAGTGAAAAAATATTCACCCAACAACGTCTATGTGCTACATAACATAATAAATAAATATTACAATGATAACATTATTATGAAAAGTGTACAACACCTATTTCCCAACATTTTGTATACATTGTGTAAGGGTCAATCAATGAAATACATCATCATATTCATACATGCAACTACATGAATCTCCACCATGCTCTTGTGCTCCAACAAGATACCTGCAATAAAACCAAGTGACCACCATCTCAAGCAAGAACTCCTATCATCCTCCAACATGCCACCTATGGAAGAAAAGGAACAAGCCAAGGTGAAGATGCACCAATCCATGAATACTAGCATAAAATCCAATGTGATAACAAAGGCTCCAAACTGATATAATAAAGTAAAAAACCCACATGATTGGAAATGACATCCACAATGCATGCCAATACATCCAACCATCCATACCTCCTATGTATAAATATTAGTAAACTCATGCCAACATCATATAAACCCATAAACCACAATCAAGCTCCCTGTATCAAAACTTGTCAATAAAGTACATACATATCTAGGAAGTTCTACTGCATGGGTAATACCAAATCTAAAATGAATCTCGAATCATATCAATTCTACCAATAACTGCTCATATCAAGGTATGATAATTAAATTAAAACATGTAATACCAAGAACAACTAAAATGATCCACACATGCAACCTAGCTATTGCATACTCTCCCACAATATGTCACCATTCTCCCAAACAAGAGAGAATACATAGAATGAAGAGACACAACCTTTAAACCATAACCTATCCTTCTACCAACACCTCAAATAAGAAATGTTGTTTCAAGTATGATCCTCTCCAAAACACCCCCAAAGAGAAGCCCAAACAACACCCAAAACTTTGTTCAATCTCGTAGATCAAACCAACACAAGTATTATGTAATGTCAGCACAGATGTAAGCCTCTCATAACCAAGAAGATAAAACTAATAATAATCATTCCTAATGAAGTAAATAAGCCCACTAAACCATCTCCTAATATCCTCAAAATAACATCATAATATCAAACCATATGCACAAGGAGATAACCAATGCTATACATCTCTCTTGAAACTGAACCCTCTAAAACTAAACATCTCCATAGCTCAAAATCCATATCTATGAAAGATAAGTGTAAACATAATGCACCTACACTAGTACATTTGGGCCTAATTTCCGACGACTAATTGTCGGATTTGCGACGACACAACATCAGACTTCCGACCAACTTTACCGTCGAAAACTCATCGTTGGGCTTCCCAACGATGCCATTTGCGTCAGTCGTCTGGCGATATTATGAACTCCTCTGATGGCGGCTATATTTGCATCCCTGGCCACAAATTTCAGTGGATTTCCGTCAAAATTTTGACGGATGCTATGTTTGCTCCTCGACGACTATCCGACATGGAAGTGACGTCGGATATGCAGTATCTTTGTTGGATGTTTCATTATTTATCATCGAAATTCCAGTGATGAAAGATGATGTTGGTCAAACAGCTTTGTCATCGGTGCATGAAATAATTGAACAAGTTCTACTTTTAAAAATTGCATAAAACATTTATTATTTATTTGATTCAGTGTTATTTGCAAAAAATGATTATCAATGATGTTTCCTTTCTCCAATAATTGTCTAGGATCTTTCTGTCAGATAATATCTAACATCGAATGACTAAATCTTTTCTTTACAAATGCTTATTTTATTTAATTATTATCTGAGCATGAATTAAAATTTATATTTGTATGGAAGTAGAACATACAAGCTGAAGAGTCATGTGCAAGCAAATTTCGTAAAAGAAAGCAAGCAGGCATTATCTTGAATGACATGGAAACAAGCTCATCAGCTGCCTAGAAGAGAGCAATTCGAGAAAAGCAAAGGAAAGTGTTAAAGGGTGATAAATAGATAGAGAGTATGCAATACAAACAAACAATGTCTAGAGTGTGTGATGTGACGTCTCTAATTTATGTCTAGAGGGACTAACTGGTTTTGGAGTTCCTGCGAAACCTATTGGGCCACGCTTGGAGGAAATCAATGTGTCCATTCAAGGAGCACCTTTTTTCTATTATGAGAATGATTCTTTTGCACCGAAGGATATTTGGAAGTCAATATCCAAAAATTTCTATAGTGTGGAACCAGAGTTGGCAGACTCAAAGTAATTTTCAGCTTTCAGAAGACCAAGAGGTTATGTACACAATCTCCCAATAGAAGGGTGATTTCAAGGAAGGGTGATTTCAAGCATTACCTCTCCCCCCCATGAATATTTAGGAAGAACTTCCTAAGACAAAGGAATATTGGCCACCATGGGGTCAAAGAAAAAATTGAAGCATAGACTATAGATGATGTGGTGGTGTCCTTTGTGAAGAACTCTGCACTATAATTGAAAATTCACAAGGGAAACTGCAAGATAGTGAAGATAAATACATTCTTGAAAAGTGGGAAGAATGGATCTTGGTTTGGGTGGGGCCATGTCAGGTGGTTCCTCTAGAGGTTGATGAGATATAAATCATATTAGAATTTCAAAAAGATCACACTCATGGAACTTCGTGTGCGACTGATCGATTGTGTTGTTTGGGTAATACATTCCAAATAGATATAGTTGCATACCATTTATCTGTCTTGATTAAAGACTTTTATCCTGATGGCATTAAATTAAAGTTCTTTCTCTTCTATCTGGTATTGGTGGAGAAGAGGTTGCTTTGCATCGACCTGACCTACCACCTATAGAACAAGATAGTGAAGAGAAATACATTCTTGAAAAGTGGGAAGAATGGATCTTGGTTTGGGTGGGGCCAAGTCAGGTGGCTCCTCTAGAGGTTGACGAGATAGAAATCATATTAGGATTTCAAAAACATCACACTCGTGGAACTTCGTGTGTGATTGATTGATTGCGTTGTTTGGGTAATGCATTCCAAATAGATATAGTTGCATACCATTTATCTCTCTTGATTAAAGACTTTTATCCTGATGGCATTAAATTAAAGTTCTTTCTCTTCTATCTGGTATTGGTGGAGAAGAGGTTGCTTTGCATCGACCTAACCTGCCACCTATCGAAGAGGTGGAGAAGAGGTTGCTTTGCATCGACCTGACCTGCCACCTATCGAAGAGGTCGATAGGTGGCAGGTCAAGTCGATGCAAAGAAACCTCTTCTCCACCAATACCAGATAGAAGAGAAAGTACTTTAATTTAATTCCATCAGGATAAAAGGCTTTAATCAAGATAGATAAATGGTATGCAACTGTATCTATTTGGAATGCATTACCCAAATGGCGCAATCGATCAGTCGCACACGAAGTTCCATGAGTGTGATCTTGTTGAAATCCTAATATGATTTCTATCTCATCAACCTATAGAGGAGCCACCTAACTTGGCCCCACCCAAACCAAGATCCATTCTTCCCACTTTTCAAGAATGTATTTCTCTTCACTATCTTGCAGTTTCCCTTGTGAATTTTCAATTATAGTGTAGAGTTCTTCACGAAGGACACCACCACATCGTCTAGAGTCTATGCTTCAATTTTTTTCTTTGATCCCATGGAGGCTAATAGTCCTTTATTTGAGTAAGTGCTTCCTAAATAGTCATGGGGGGGAGAGGTAATGCTTGAAATCGCCCTTCTATTGGGAGATTGTGTACATAACCTCTTGGTCTTCTGAAAGCTGAAAATTACTTCGAGTCCGCCAACTCTGGTTCCACACTATAGAAATTTTTGGATATTGACTTCCAAATATCCTTCGGTGCAAAAGCATCATTCTCATAATAGAAAAAAGGTGCTCCTTGCATGAACACATTGATTTCCTCCAAGCGTGGCCCAATAGGTTTCACGGGAACTCCAAAACCAGTTAGTCCCTCCGGACATAAATTAGAGATGTCACATCACACACTCTAGACATTGTTTGTTTGTATTGCATACTCTCTATCTATTTATCACCCTTTAACACTTTTCTCCAATTGCTCTCTTCTAGGCAGCTGATGAGCTTGTTTCCATGTCATTCAAGATAATGCCTGCTTGCTTTCTTTTACGAAATTTGCTTGCACATGACTCTTTAGCTTTTTTTTTCTTGCTTTCATACAGATATAAATTTTAATTCATGCTCAGATAATAATTAAATAAAATAAGCATTGGTAAAGAAACAATTTAGTCATTCGATGTTACATATTATCTTACGGAAAGATCCTAGACAATTCTTGGAGAAAGGAAACATCATTGATAAACTTTTTGCAAATAACACTGAATCAAATAAATAATAAATATTTCATGCAATTTTTCAAAGTAGAACTCATTCAATGCTTTCATGCATCGACGGCAAAGCCGTCTGACCCACACCATTATCCATAATAGAATAAATCAATATAATACGCTATGATAAAGAATATATACAAAAATATGAAAGAACATTAAATTACCATTACAAACCCATAAACCATTAAATAGTAAAAATAGATATAAATATGTAAATGTCTCCCTACAAACACCACAACCATAACCAAAACAAAAAAAATTCTTACCCGCAAAAACTAAGTAGCTGGTGAGTTGCGAGTCTACAACATCTCTCAGATGATCAAACTGTTTCTTAATTTTGTTCTTCTGATTAGTCAATGGATTTAGTTGCATGTACAAGTTTTCTATTTGAAGCCTTGTGTTTCCCTATATTTGAGACTTAATAAAATTCTTGTGAGTAGGAAATTGATTCAGGAGTTACGTGTGAAGAATTTGGCAAAGTAAATGATGACAATCAAACTCAAATTTTATCTATCTTGAAAGCCTTTTATCCTGATGGCATTAAATTAAAGTTCTTTCTCTATTTTTTGGTGATCTCTGGAGCAGAGGTTACTTTGCATCGACCTAGGATACATTTAACTTGTGTTGTATCTGCAGAAATATGTATCATAGGTCGATGCAATGCAACCTCTGCTCCACCAATACCAGACAGAATAAAAAGTACTTTAATTTAATGCCATAAGGATAAAATTCTTTCAAGACATATATAATGTATAAAAGGAAGCCTACCCTGTCATTTGAAGGGGTCTACCTACAATTCAAGTGATCTCTTAATTATACAATTAATTCAATTCCAAGTGAACAAGCAACCAAGCATTGAAGGAGAATTCAAGTTGGTACAGGTGCATTTGGAAGACCAAAGGACTCAATGAAACCATTAAAGAATTTTTAAGGTATTAGGAGTGAAGAGACAATCAATTATGATAAGGTCCATTAAGGCCTTTAATGATGAAAATTGTAATAAGTTTGTAATTTGTTGTAAAGGGCCTGGTAAGGACCTTAGGACCAACAAAAAGATGTAATAGGAATTTATGGCTTAGGGGGTCTACAAGAGTTTATGCAAGTTCAATAAATTATTTCATGACCTTATGTGTCAGCAATTAAGAGTTTTTGATCAAATGGTTGATGTAATGCTTTGTACGGCAGAGAATGCTGGTGTATGGACTAGGACAAGCAATAACAGCATTTTTTTGTTTTCTTGAAATTTTTTGGTGTTTTGGCTTATGGTAACTTTGTCTTGAGTGTGTATTAGAAATCCTAATGCATTGAAGAGACCTTGAACATCTTATTTGCAGGGAAGATGCACCGATAATCTATTTGTCTTAGACTTTAGACTAGTTGTATTGACTATTCTAACATATTTATGCAATTTGACATTTGATTTGGTTGATTTACAATGAGAATGGTCATTCCATGAATGTAAAAGGCCTAATATTAATGGGATGGCACTCCTCTAACATGTACAATAAATTACTAACAGGTTGATGTGCAGATTGGGTGGAGAACCGAGGTGCTCACCAAAACAGCGAATGTAAGAGTGGAGACATTGCTTGCTAAGGAGCAGCAGTAGCAAATCCGCCTTAAGGAGGGGCACATTTTATGATTGACAGTGTTTAGACATTTCAAATGAAAGGTGAATCCATCATCATTTGGATGGTATAGTGTTTGGAAGAGGGGTATATGAGAAACCCTACTTTTCAGGGTTTGTGAGAGGCTAAATAAGGGATTTTGCATCTAAGAAGGTTAAAGCTTGTAAGTAATTGCATTTCCTTAGTTTTGAATCATATACTTTCCAAAGAACCTTTTGATAGTAGATTTTGTGTACCATCCTAATCCAAAAAGAATTCATTTTGTCTACATCCGATAGTCATTGCTAAAATCAGTTTAAAGTGTATTCATTTAGGGACCTTTCATAAAATATTCTCAACTTACACATCATAAAAGGATCTTAAAATATTCATTATTTATAATGATAAGAATTTGGTTGTTCCATACACCTTCCTTTACTATTTTAAAAATATCATCGACCAAAATATTGTGCAGTAGTCGTATGGAGTGCATTTCATCTATTTTATGCCTAAATATTTCATCATACCACTTTCTTTTCAAAGGCGACTGATCGATTGCGTTGTTTGGGTAATGCATTCCAAATAGATATAGTTGCATACCATTTATATGTCTTGATTAAAGACTGTTATCATGATGGCATGAAATTAAAGTTCTTTCTCTATTTTCTGGTGATATCTGGAGCAGAGGTTTCTTTGCATCGACCTGGGATACATTTAACTTGTGTTGTATATGCGGAAATATGTATCCTAGGATGATGCAATGCAACCTCTGCTCCACCAATACTAGATGGAAGAGAAAGTGCTTTAATTTAAATCCATCAAGATAAAATTCTTTCAAGACATATATTAGGTATAAAAGGAAGCCTACCCTGTCATTTGAAGGGGTTTACCTACAATTCAAGTGATCTCTTAATTATAAAATCAATTCAATTCCAAGTGAATAGGCAATCAAGCATTCATCAAGAATTGAAGGAGAAATCAAGTTAATAAAGATATTTAATAGAGGAGATATTTAATAAAGATATCATCTTTTAAATTAAGAAATGGGTAGGAGACTAAGAATGCAAACCTTCCATATTGCACACTTCAAGGTATATTCAAATTACAAGTTAGATTTATAGGGTCGTCCTATTCGAGCTAGCTACTATTTCAACACATTCTAACACATGTATCTATTTCTATTCAATAATTAGTAGTAGCTACATAGACTAGCATGGTATATAAGTTCTTTTCTAATAGTGCCCTTCATATGCAATTCTTTCAAGATTATTTAGTTGTATCTACCTTCGTAGGTTATGCAAATGGAGATTAGATTAGGTTATGTATCTACTTTCTTGCTCTGTAATTCTCATTGTGTTTAATAAATTTTTATCCCTTTGGTGAAAAAAAATGAGGTTTATGATAAATATCTATGTTGTCTATTAGTTGATTCCCATGACAATAAGTGGTTAATGCTGATACAAAGTAACACTAACAAGAGACTTTGATGACAATCTAATACACATCATTATTGAACTTACCCCTGTCTCATATAACCTTATGTTGGCTAGGCCCCACAATAATTAGAAGATCCTAATTACCACTATCATAAACCTTGCATTGACCATCACAATTTCATAGTGAGTTGAGTTAATTAGTCCATTAGCGAGATTGGGAAAGAGTTTGGTATTGAGTTAGGTGTTGGTGGAAGGTTAAGGAGGTACACTATCATCATAATTAATGTTAGAGAGTGTTGTGTGAATAAGAATGGCCATGAAAGGAGTGACTATCCTAAGTGCTTGAGACTATCACAAAAAGTCAGTGTTGCAGTAGTCAATCTTCCTTTGACCTTTGTGTGTTTGGGAGGGTAAAGACCCACATATCAACTATCTACTTTGACATCTTAGGATGGTTTCCACCTACTCTAAAACCTTGTGGGCACTCTCTGACTGATACTAACATATACATAACATGTGCCTCTCATATAACCCTATGTTGGCTAGGCCCCACCATAATTAGAAGATCCTAACTACTAAAAACACTAGCTTCTCCCCTAAAAGGTTGTTGACTCATAGAAGGCTTAGCTTGATAGCCCTATAGTCTCTCATAACTAAAATATCCTTGTGTCGATGATGGTCAAATGTGACTTCCCTATGGCCCCTACTATGCTCTAGACATTTGTCCCTAATATTGATACTATTGGGTTTTTCTTTGTAAATCATATAGTAAGTCTAAATTATCCTTTGAAGGATGGGGAGGCCTATGGACACTTTATTCCCTTCATCAAGGTCACAAACTTCTCTCATGCCTATTGTGTCCTCCCATGTACCTCCTTTTCCATAAGAGAGTTTGATATAGCAACCCTAAAGTCATTTGGATTGGCCATGTGTAGGAAAACTGAAATTTTGGGCTTTCCACCCCTAATGAAATAATTTACAAGTAATGTGTCTTGAATGTAATCTAAAAACAACAAGAACTCCAAAAACTAACTCTCATGTTGAGCCACTATGAAACCTTATTATGTAAATTGTGAAACTCATCTATGCATCTCTGTCAAAAATATTTTGAAATAGAACACACTTTGAAGCACTCCAAAATGGTATCTGGAGAGGGTTTCCAATGTGAATTGGTGCATTTTATCCTCTCAATATCACAAGGTGGAATCAAGTCCTCTCAAAAATTGCATTGAAAATTATGCCTTTAGGTTGCTCACATATAGATGCAACCCAAAGCATAAGTCCAAGCTAAGTAACCAAGACTTATCCTCAACCCCATTTGTGGATCTTAAAAATGTAGAGGATTGGAGATGAAGCAACTCTCAAATATGATCCTTTGGCTCATGATATGTGCTTTCTATAGTCTATACCTCTTGTATTTATGCATGATGAGGCTAGGTAATGTGTATTGATCAATATTCTATCTCCTCTATGTGTATTTCCCAAATTCAAGGTGAACTCCTAATAAGCTCCCAAGATGCAAGTATATGCTCCTCTACTACAAGTGGATCCTCATGGCTTGTAAGATTTGAGGTCCATACTCGAGCTACTCATCTTGGTGAAAACTCCCAAAGTGATATGACCCTTCCTTCCATTTCCTACACCCTATTTTCTAACCCACACCTCATAACCTTTACCTCACTTCCTATCAATATTACCTTCCATCTACTTTTCATATCCCCTATCTTAACCTCCTCCAATTTCCTACATCCTATCCTAAACCTTAACCTCATACACACTTACTTTTACTTCACCTACCTAACCCCATTCCATCCTTCACATCCTTTTATCTCCCCCCATTCACTTTCCTACCTTCCAAACCCCTAACATATCCTAACTTACTCTTTCACCATTACATCCTTCATCACTTACCTCCCTGTCTTATCCTAACCCACACCTCATAACCTTATACCTCTTAGCTTCCATTTTATACCACCTTCCTAATGGTACACTTATGCTCCCTTCCAAAACACCGACAAAAAATAGCACTCGATCACTACAGAGTGCTCTCACGGTTCTGCACCAAGGATTTTTTGTCACAACCATATATACCAGCATGCATAATTAGGATATATTTTACATAATGGCACTCGATCACGTAGGTTTAGCTCATCCCTCTCCTTAATTAGGATATATTTTAAATATGGAAAGTAGTGTTAATTTGTTTCAGGCTAACTATATTATTCATTATTTAAAATGGAGTGTTTAATTAATACATGATTGTAGGATTGTGCAACGGTTTAGGTCTTGTAAGAAATTCTTCTTTTAAATCGATCATATCATATTACAGAAACCTCTCACCATCTCTGCTATTGGCAATTAATCTGATAAATCTATAATAAACTTTAAATCTAAATATTTGAATATGTATAACAATGAATTTGTTGATTATACCCTACCTTTTTCCTACAGCGATTAAACCATTCCTACATCCTACAGCGATTAAACCCACAGGGAACCTATGTCTACCTCCCTCCTTCGTGTTCATCAGGGGATGGCCCAATAATAACTTCTCGACTTACTAGACCTCCACCTACGACTTCTTGAGTGTGTAATCGATCTGGATTCTTTCACTGGAATCGGCATGGGAGGAACCACTTGATGGGGAGGCTTCAAGAGGATTGAAACACACAATGAGATGTGAGGGAAAATGAACAGGGGAACCTACTGCAATGACATGGTGTTGTTGAGCAGAAACTTTAGACTAAAACAACAACTGTGCAATCTATCAAACTTCAATCTCCAATCCGGAACTCATTCCCACACAACTCCCATTCATGCGCACTCTCACGGAAAGCACATAGAGATGCTGCCCTACCATGTGCGTGCTTCTTCTACCCGTGGCCCGTTCCTGCAAATGACCATGAGAATGATAATGTAAATTCTTCCTACCCGCACTCCACCATGTTCAAGCCACTTCATATGGTAGACACGCGAGCAGGAGGCATATTTACTTAACTCTTCAATTTCTCCAACCCACATCCCCAATCGATTTGGAGGGAATAAGAAGCAAAAAACAAACAGTTACTTAACTGTTTTGCAAGCACTAGACCCGTAAACAGTTTTCTAATGTTGGTTTAAACATTATACACTTATAAACAAGGATTTAGTTTGGCAAAGGCTTTTAACTGTTGTTTAAATCCTAAATGCATACACCCCTAACAAAATGCCAAACAGCTTACAAATGGGCCCAAAACATTCCCTTATTACATTAAATAATGCCCAGACTTGAAAATGCCCCTAAACAGATGGCAAACAAAAAACATAACAAAATTCCTACCATGAAGCTAGAAAGTTTCCCGTCATCTAGTATCCTGGTATAGTTGTTCCTGTAGCACCACTTTATTTTGTGGCTAGAGCACTAGTAGTAGATAGCTAGGATAACTGATGATTAAACCCACAGGTTCCCTGCAGAGGTGGGATTTTGTAATGGTAGAGGCGTGACGAAGAGGTGGGATTTTGTAATGGCAGAGGTCGATGGGATGAAGAGGAGGGATTTATGAAATGACTTGGTCTTTTCTTCTTCTTTTTTAAGTAATGCATGCGATCATCAAAATTTTGATGAACACGGGCACTTTTTCTAAAAAAACCCAAATGTCATTGCCAATTCCTTCTCCGTCGAAACCAAATGTTGCATTATCGTCGGAATTCCGATGAAATCGGGCATTTTTTCAAAAAAAAATCAAATTTGATCACAATATACCTTCTCCGTCAGAATTTTAGGCCAAATGTATTAGTGCTAAAAGGAACAATGGGAAATACCTCTCAATTAGTAAACCATCGAGTAAACCAAGAGTGGGGAATGAGAATTCTCATAAAGCTATCCAAGCCATCATGACTCATACTAAGAAAATTCTCCTCTCAAGTCTATACCAGGTGAATTCTCCTCGATCTTCCTGCAGAAACAACCAACCATCCCAACACATGCCTCTAATCACAAGAGAATATAGCATTACCTACATCTCAATGTATCCGTGAGCACCTATAATCAATCAACCCATGCCAAACTCCAAATGCAGCATAGCACCATCATGAAGTAAACAAGCAAATGATCATACATTCAATACAAAGAGAACCAACCAAGACCAATGGAAAAGCTCCAAAAGTTGAATCAGGAACATAAACATGACAACATGATCTAACCATATCCTCTAAGTATATAACATTCTTCATATGAACATATCAAATAACTGGAACATGACATAACTCTAATGTGTAATCAAGAGTGTACCATGACATAATAACAACCATCCTATCAAGCAAGGATAACATGTTTAATAAAAGCATAAAACCACACCTCAACCAAGGATTCCATGAGTCCTCCAAGATGTCCACGTCCTCAAATATCATGAAGATCACTATCTCCTACTAGTGTACCTACAAATGTGAAAGACTCTCTTCAGAAACGGGATCAAGAGCTCCTCCAACATCTACACACTAAGAAGATCATCCACCATCCAATGGTGAATACACATCACAACCAAAAACTCCCACTGAACTGTAATACCAATTTAAACATGGCATCATGATAACCATATCCTAAATAAAGAACATCCAGGTCTATGCACATATAACTAAAAATTCAATAACATCAAGTACTATAACCATGATCTCCAAACCAACAAGATACATACAACTACCAATCAGGAATCAATCCTACACCGTCAATACATCATTGTCAAAGATCACACTAAAAGTGTAACCAGTGAATAACCAAGCTATTATGACATAGTGATAAACCACATGCTACAAGTCTCAATACCAACTATCCAGGTACTATAAACATTATCCATCCTCTCATCTCAAAACAAATATACTAATGCACTAATGACCACAGACAAGGCCAACTAACAAGTATGCACCACAATGAATCAAACTTGGTGGATATAGATAGTCCACATTCGAGTCATCCCACTGTAATAAATAGGTCGCATATCCTACAAATCACATAACTCATAGATCTAATCACTGAACATGCAAACTAATTATCACATTTGTAAACTGCAAACTGAGATATCCAAGCGAATAATCATGTAGACCACATGACTCAAACACCAAATCAACATCTGATCTGATTTGCCAAACATGTCCACATTCAAGTACCATATTCGAAGAGCCAAATAAGAATCAAGGAGATAATCAACAACCTCCTAACATCAAACCAAATCAGCATAAACATGACTATGTTGTGTCAATGCAAAACATGTACCTGCATACTCATGACACCATAATCATCACCAATGTTGTACCTACACTTAACTATCACCCACATGAAACTCCAAGTCTCAAACAATGTCCAACCATGTCCTCAAAATGAAGGCAGCCTGTGTATCCATCATTATCAAAGTCCAACTCTAAAAAACACCTGCAAACCTATACCAAGGAGAACCAAATCTAATAATGAGTTGTAGCATCATAAACATCTAATAAAAACATCTACTCCCTCAAGTTTTTGCCTCTTGACTCATCCGGATGCACTCTCTCACACCTCGAATATCAGGAACCCACAAATGATCAAACAATTACACACCTCTCCATACTCATAGCACTACATGATATTATATTGAGCATGCTCTACAATGCCCATTCGAAATTGAAAATTCAATTTTGTATGCAAAAGTTATGACCATAACTATGTAATAGAGAACATCTAGCTTCTAGGCTCCAAAAACATGCCAAAAAAAAAAGGGAACCAAACCTGTACCAAACTAGTGCTCAGAACCATCTTTCCAGTGAGTATAATAAGTCTAAAATCTTACATCCCGAGTGAAAGTTATGCCAGTTGGAAGAAAACTTCCAATTTCACTATATGAAGAATACATGAACATAAAAAAATTATCAATTTCCCAAAGTCCATTTTCCAATTTTTTTCCTCCAATTGGACTTAATATGATTTCAAAAAATTTAAAATAATCTACTGGGTGGGGCTTGCTAGCCCGACCCCCAACTCATCTCCCAAATAGCTCAAACACGATGGCAATTTTATTTAATTTATTGACATTGGGCAAATAAAAATAATATATTAACCAAGCCCAAAAAATAATTTCATGGCAGAAATAATATTTAAATGGCAGTTTTTTAAAAATTTAATAAGCAGGTATGTTTTTTTTGTTTTTATGCCCAAAGGGCTGTGCTACGGTGGGAATCGCGACCAGAGTGTCAACACCGACGAGCATGGCTTGGCTATCTTGGTAGTCCCCGACAAGGATAGTACTACTATCGCAGTACTACTGGCAACAATATTGTTGTTACAGTACTCCGACAACAGTATATCTTGTCACAGGGGGCATGGGAATGGGGTTTCCTGACGCCCCCCCCCTCCAAAAATAAAAATAAAAATAATTTGCTTTTAAAAAAAAAAAAAAAATTTGCAGTTACACCGATGAGAAAATAATATATTTTTAATTATGCAGACTGTCTGATCAAACTTGATGGCCATCACGGTCATCAACCAAAAGAATTTTGCAATTTGCTCAATTGTGACCAAACTGGGGCAAGTTTTATATCAATTTTCATTTCTCGGCCAATGTGGATCCATTGGTGAGGTCCATTTTTTCCCAAGAGGACATTTGTGCAAAATCCCACAAAAACCTTTATGTAAATGCATATCCAAAAGAAACCCTTTTGACCCAATATTTTCCAAACCCCAAATCTACAAACAACCCATCACAATAGCAAACCTAAAGCCCTCAGATCTACAATAAACAACCTGCAAATATGTTCCATACCTTGTAATGTCTCAAACCTTTCATGCACAACCATGGCTTCCACTTTGCACCTCTTCCACTCCAGCTAGGGTTATCATTCCAAATCAACCATGAAAGCTCTAATACCACTTGTTAGGAAATTATGCTTTAAACCCACATTCTACTAATCCATTTCCTGCATAACCCATGAGAGAAAAGTATGCATACAAGCTTATAGAATCACCATAATGCAAAGATCAAATAGACAAGCCATAATATAACACAAGATATATTCTGGGAAAACCCTCATGAGGGAAAAACCTAGCCTCCAAAAGTATCCATACTCCATCATATTATTCATCCATAAAGAAACATAGAGTTATAATGAATACCTTCAAACCATCAAACTCTTCAATGCATTCCTATGTGTCCAAGCATGAATCCACACATCTCATGCCATTCTTCACAAATGCAATCCTTCAAAGGACTTGATACAATGACAGCCCAAAACCACCAACCAACCTTAACCATTAAACATGTGCTTGCTTTTATAGACCCAAGATCAAACAAAAACAACTAGTGGTAAACTAAAACCATGTGCTCACAACTACTTTTGACTCTGCATTTAATATTGGGTACTAAGTTTTCTCTTTTGAAATATTTTTCCCCAATATTAAATAATTATAATATAATATTACAATGTTACAATACAACTCATCAAGTGGCCCCAGGAATATTACAAAGGAATCTCTACATGTTACACATCCATGTGCAACATCACATAATAAATAAATATTACAATTATAACATTATTATGCAAGTTTTACAACACCTATTTTCAAACATGGACGACGCGAGACAAATACTGCACTAGTAGGTGAAAAGCTAGTGTTGATGTGGTTAGCAGAATTGTGCAAGGATATAGATGTTCTAGCGAGTTGAGTGGTATGATTGGAAGTGCTACCGGGTACAAAAGTGTTGGGTTGTGGATTAAGAATGGAGTCAAGGATAGCTCAATCAGTGAAGTAATTTTCCATGGGAGTGTCAAGGATAAACCTATCGAAATCAAGTGGCAGTCTCGCTCTAGGATGGATGAGACCCATTAGGAAACCACAAGGATTGGACTTTATCATCTTTTCTATCATCTCTTGGTTATATGTATCCCTTAGGAAAGCGTGCAAGCAAGCTGAATGTTTAGATTGGTAAACAAGGATTCCCTCTTCATGATATTCAAGTTCAAAATAGGAATTAAGATTGCGAAGCTCATCTCTTTGGGCATCCATATTTTGCTTTTGTGCACGTGTATAGACCATACAAAGGTAACCTCAAAGTGGCAAGGATGGAAAAGGATTGGAATGATATCGATATGAAAGTTTCAAGGAGATGTGGTGGAATATGAAGTGGCAATGGAGATTTGAACTTAGTACCTTTGTCTGATGATCGAAAGGTTTGGTCGTTAGAGCAGGATTGAAGAGAATTGGATTGGATTGGATAAAAACCTTGGTCATTAGAATATGATTAGATTAGGTTGAATTGGGATAACACCTTATTCCTTAGATTAGGATTAGGTGAGGTGTAGGGATTGATGTTGTGGTCCAAGAGAAAGGCAACAACCAAGCTAGGTTAAATATAGATATTTTGATTAGGATTGGATTAGGATTAAGTATTTTGCTACTTAAGATAGGCTAAGTTCCTAAGCAAGATTAGATGAAGATGAGGGTTTGGATCAACCGAAATGATTAAAGCTAATTAAGCAAAGTACTTGAGATAGATAGTTTCTCAAACACTATACCAATTGGGGATTAACAAAGGATAAAATATCTAAATCAAACTTTTACAAAGTTTTGGCCTTGGTTTAAAGATCGAGGATTTAGATGGATTCAGATCAAGGATTGATTTTGGCTAATGTACTAGGTCCAGTAGGGTTGAGAAAGGATGATTATGGAAGAAAGGATTCATAACATAACGATGGAAGAGAATGAAGGTTTACCCAAGATGGCGAAAGAGAGGCTAATAAGATATCTCTAGTTGAGTAATGCTAGACAATGGGATGCAACCACTCATATTGAATTGTTGGGACAAGGCTACTCCTTGATTGAAGGCTCATGTTCTTAAGGGTTATTCATCAAACTCGTTAGTAAAGCCATGAAGATAATCATGAAAACGATGTAGGAAGACCCAATGCTTTAGCAAAAGTTTGTGATTCTTGTATAAAAAAATTCTTATCTTTAGGATCTTCTTTTGACTAGGCTTCTTCTTCTTGACTTGGTGGTAGATGGACTTTTTTGGGTGTTTGGACTTTCAGATATGATGCATTGACATTTCAAGGACATTGATTGGCAATCTAACTCAGGAAGAGATGATGAAACTGAGGTGGAGATGTCAATGGACAGATGGAGATGAATTTGATAGTGAGCAATATTATAAGTAGAGACAGGGTTTTGGGAGAGGAGATGGTGAAAGGTAGTTTTGATGCAAACTTGGAAGATTTTGATCAATTTTGGGGAATTTTGGTCAAACTTGGAAATTGGGAATTTTTCTTCTTGGCAAGAGATGTCAAACAATAATACATGTTGGCCAAGTTAACACTTGTAACAAGCATGAGATAAGGGAGGGCCTAAATAAGCCAAAGTTTGACTTAACTAGTTTCAACATTTAAAGAAACTTGTAAGCATGCACGGCCTACACTAGAAAGTGGATACTACTTGCTAAGGCCCATGCCTTTTGGGCCAAATGCGTCATGGAATTGAGGGTTTGTTTTGTGATTTCAATCACAAGAATTGATGGATTTGTACTCACATAGTTTTGGACCCATGCTCTAAGAGCATCTATATTTGTCATATTTTCAATTGGATTAAACTAATCAAAATTGAACCACGAAGGGGTTTCAGCCCTATAGTTTTGCATATTTCTAAATGGGTCATTTGATTCATCTTTTCTTTTTCCATTTGGATTTTTTCTTTTTCCTTTCTTTCTGGTTTGTCTTCATAAGATCCAATATTTGGGTTCCATATTCATTCATTCTTTGGATCAGGGAGCCTCACTTGGAGACCTCTCCCTTCATATTAAGCTTGTTGATAACTAGTCGCACTACTTGGGAAATATGGGACCCTAAGAGGTGTCACTTTTGGTTGACTTCCTACTTTCAATTGACTATCTGACACGTGTTTTAATATTAATTGATTCCAAGATTATGGTTTGTTTTAATTTTTGGATGGCAAGATTCACCTACAGGTTACTTTTGACTATTTGTTGTTCTTGTGTAGTTTTATATTGAACAATTTTAACAACCATGGATATTTATGTTCTGAGTGTATTAGAAGTTAGTCTTTTTTGGGAAACGGCCAATTTTCTCGAGGATATGGGCCCCAAAAATAATAATCAATATTTTCCATATGATCTACAATTTACCTTTGTGGTTATCTTATTGTTGTGAAATTTGAAATGGCAATAGGCCATTTTGTATTAAACACATCAAAACTATCAGATGTTTCATATTTTCCTCTAAGATATTCCTTGATCTTTGGATCAGCACCTTGTGGGAGATAATTTCTAAGAATTCCTTCTTGAGTCACGATCCTACTTGCCTTAAAGTAATTTGTTCGCTAATGTTCATAGTTTTGAACAAGCCATGTTCTTAGATTTGTAGTAGAGGTATTTATGATGAGGAAGAGTCCTTCATTTCCTTTTTCCTTGATTGGTCTGAATTTCCCTTGCATTAGTTCTTCTACTCCTTTGCTGAGAAAATCAAAAAAAATATTTTTATTTCCTAGTAGGTGTTCGATCTCAAATTTGAAGGTGTCCATAAATTGTGCCCATCTAAGAAGTCTTCCCCTTTTAACCTTATCTCTAGATTCATTCTTGAATAATCCTCTAAGATTTTGTAAATCACTTCTCAAGAGAAATTTCTTATCCACAATGAATAGATTAAAGGAATTGAATGAGTTTACTATTGGTAGGATTTCTTTGTGAGTACTGTGATAATTGCCCCCTTAAATGTTCCTGAAATATATCGCATATTTTTTTCTTTTCCATCATGAAGCCTTTCTTTTAATACACCAGCCCATGTTGATTCACTAGCGTCTATTTCGACAATATTTTCTCTATCTCATGGGAGACATAATGTCAATTATCAGGAGCAATTTTTCTTGATCCTTTGAATGGCCAGATCATGTTTTTGTTCCCATGCTGGTGTTTTTTTCTTTATCATCTTTTTCAAAAAAATCTTGTCTTCTGCAATATTAGCATAAAAACCTGCAATGTAGTTAACAAGTCCTAGGAGCCATTGAAGCTCCTTATGGTTGGTTACATAGATTTTTACAATATGGGTTAAAATATGTTGTTGGTCCTCCATTATTTTCTAATGGTGAGGTCCATCCTCATTTTTTCTAGATGGGAGTTGAGTTACCCATGGGGCTAATAGACCTAACCCCTAGTTTGATGATGCTAAGGAGTTGTATCCTTCGAGATCAATCAAGTGAGGTGGTATTGCAGGGACTGGTTCTTTCCACATAATCATTTGGTAGAATCAAATGCTTAGAATATTATTTTGGATTGGATTTAGTCTTCCTTGAGTCTCTCCATATTGTCTGGTAAAGATCCAGGTAGGGATTTAATTGCGCCAAACTTGTCATTGTTAGGAAATTGGAAGGACAACTGAGAGGGGGGGGTGAATCAGTTGTCAATAAATTATAACCCAAAACAAATTATTCCAACTTAAAACTCAGTGCTGATAAAATAGATTAACAGTTATATTAATATCGGTACAACTTAATGCATAAAACAAAAAGAGAAACAACATCCACAACACATGACAGAGATTTTGGCATGGAAACCCTATAAGGGGAGAAACCACAGTGGGAAACCTTACCCACAATCAGATGATACTACTGCAGATAGTAAGTGAATACAATAATGGGGCCTACACATACAGAAAGGCCAGCTGCCTAGAGCTCACTGCTCAATCACAAAATTAGGAGTCACACCGACTACACAGTTGGATGGTTAAATCCAATAATCAATGTACTTCTTCAATATAGCATCTTCAATGCTGGATTCAGTACCGGTTTAAGCTCTGCGCATGAGGACCAAATACCTTCATGACCTTTAACAACCTTCCTTCAACCTTCAAATGATATCTATGTGATTCGCACAAGGATCTACTTATTTTCTCTCTTCACAATGATCTCAACATGTACGCATATCTCTTGCAAATAAGATCTTATAATTATTTATACAAAACCTAAGACCTCATGATTAGGTTGGCTCCCTAAAGATATTACATTTAAATCAATTAAAAAATAAGTCTTGGTGCAATACAATATGTCAGTCTCAATACATTTAGACATTATTCAATCAATAAACCATTTCCAAAATGTTTTGTGTTGATCTGGAACATGATTTCTTGTACCGGTCCATAACCTAGACCTATCTGCCGGTAAAGGCAAAAATGTTAACCCGGTCAGACCAATATGCAAAACACCAAATGTAAACATCCAATCCATGTCTTTGACATAACCAAATGATCTCCAGATGATAACAAGTTATCATCAACTTCCTGAGCTGTCGGTGAAACATATATTGGTGACTATGCATTAGCCAATATCCATGTTGGGACCACAATGTGTCGGTTCAACAAAAAACCAATATAACCAGAGTGTCAAATCAACAATGTAGACCTCCAAAAAGATAAGTGTTGACATCAATGACAAAACCAATTCAACACATGACAAAGTCATCCATAATACAAACAATCTCCCCCTTTAGTATTGATGGCAACACTAGATGGAAAAACATCTAAGTGCCAAAAACAGAATGCCAAATACCAACAGTCTCCCAAAATAGATCAATACAAAGATCTGTACCAGAAATAGAAACAATATAACCAAAACCAAAATACATCTCTCCCCAATCTTCAAAGTACAATGTTTTTCCAAAGACATCTCTCCCCATTTGACATCAAATGCCAAAGCAGTTAAGAATCAAAACATAACATATAGCTAACTACTCCCCCTGAGTAGTAGCTCTCCTTCATCAAGCCGGAAAAAGAAATTTTTGTTAGTCCCTGCTGGTTTGATGCCAATCTTCATCATTCAAGTCTCTGTCGGTGGGGTGATTACCCCAAGCTTCTCTCTGAGATATTCAAATGTTTCCTTAGGCAAAGGCTTTGTAAAAATATTTGCAATTTTCTCTTTAGTGTTCACATAAACCAATCTCACTTCATTTGCTTCAATATTTTCTTTCAAAAAATTATACTTAATAGAAACATGCTTTGTTTTAGAGTGAGATACCAGATTCTTTGATATATCTATTGCTACTGGATTATGACAATAAATAATTACCGGTTCTTTGCATTTTACCTTGATATCCTTCAATATTTGTTTGATCCATAATACCTGAGTGCAATTAGTTGTTGCTGCAACATATTCTACTTCTGTTGTAGATAATAATGTGCAAGTCTGCTTCTTGTTGATCCATGAAATTAGTCTTCAGTCAAGAAAGAATGCACCTCCAATGGTACGCTTTCTATCATCCACATCTCCTATCCAATTTGCATCTGTATATGCACATAACTCAAAATTTTCATCCTTAGGATACCATAAACCAAGATTGTTGTGCCTTATAGGTGCCAGAAAATCCTTTTTACTGCAGTTTCATGATTTTCTTTAGGATTGCTTTGAAATCTTGGAACAATACATATTGCATTCATTATATCAGGTCTGGTTTGTGTCAAATATAGTAACCCTTCAATCATAGATTTGTACCTTGTCGGATTTATAGGAGTTGAATCATCCTTTGATGTCAATTTATCTGTTGTAGTCATACGAGTGCTTACCGGTTTAGATTTTTCCATTCCAAATTTCTTCAAAAGTTCCTTCAAGTATTTTGTTTGACAAATAAATATACCTTTATCTATTTGAGAAATCTGCAAACCTAGAAAAATATTTATCTCTCCAATCATAGACATTTTAAATTCTTTTTGCATCTTATTAGCAAAGTCTTTGCATAGCTCATCTTCACCTCCAAAAATGATATCATCCACAAATACTTCAATAACCAAAATATCATCATTGGTAATTTTGTAATACAAATTACTGTTAGTGCTACCTTTTTTGTATCCAAGCTTTAAAAGATATTTATCCAGTCTAGCATACCAAGCTCTGGGAGCTTGTTTCAGTCCATATAAATCTTTCCTTAACCTGCAAACCATATCCTTATCATCTGTTAATGAAAATCCATCAAGTTGTTCAATGTAAACTTCTTCTTCAAGTTCTCCATTCAAAAATGCACATTTTACATTCATCTGATAAACTTTATAGTTCTTGTGAGCTGCAAATGCAATAAATAGTCTTACTACTTCAATTTTGGTTACCGGTGCAAAGGTTTCATTATAATCAATTCCTTCTGTAGACATCTAAAAATGGTCAACTAATTGACCTCTTTTCTGGATATTTTTGGCCAACTCCTCGAGGGGGCATGCATATGTCATTGTTATTGTCTGGGGCATTTTCATTATTGCTCTTTGAAATAATGCTTAAAATCACATTGTCTCAAAGAGGGGCAAAATGTAGACATCTAAAAATGGTCAACGCTTGCGGAGTCATACTTTAACATTCACGCATTGCCTTATTTTAGGGCTCTTGCATTGCATTAACATTTCTTCTATGTTGTGCACTTGGTCTTTATCATTTGCGAGCATCGAGTCCTTCTTCTACATTCCTCATTTTTCTCGCTTTTGAATTAGGTCTTGTCAATAGCAATCTTCAGTCATGTTTTTGGTTGATCTTATCTTGTCGCATCATGGTGCATGCTCATTTATCATCATTTTGGACATCATCAATCTTAATCGATGATATAATTAGGGTTTTGTCCTCTTGTCAGCCTTGTCATTTTGCGATCGATTCGTCATCGATCCTTGTCCTTGTCAGCCTTGTCAGTTTGTGATCGATTCGCCATTGATCTTTGTCCTTGTCAAACTTATCATTTTACGATCGATTCATCATCGATCCTTGTCCTTTCAATCATGTCAATTTGGATCGATTAGTCATTGTTCCTAATCAATTGGTGCCTATCAATTTGATCTCCTTGTCAATCTTGGTCAATTTGTCATTGATTTTTGTCAATCAATCTCAATCATTTACCAACATTGGTCCTTTGTCAATCAGAATCATGATCGAACCTACATTAATTTCTTATTGTCTTGACCTAATTCCTGGTCCTCTTATTTCTAGGGTTTTATGATTTGATCATTTAATCCTTTTCTTCTTCTTTGTGGGTTAAATAAATCTATTTATTTAGTCCTAGGTCTTTTTCATGAATTAATTAATGGATGAAAACATATTAATTAATTCACCTAATTTCTATTTCATCTTTTTCCTCAATTTTCCAATTTACTAATTTCTCCTAATTCCTAATTTTCTATTTCTCCTATTTTCTTCAATTTTTCTAATATTTCCCCTAATTTCATGGGAATGGCATTTCAATTTTGTCATAATTTGTCAATCAATCAATCTTGCATGTCAATTTTGTCATAACTGTGTCAATCAATCAATCTTGCATAGAAAATGTCAATTTTGTCATAATTTGTCATATTTGTCATTCTTGATTTGAAGTTTCCTTTCAAATCTCTTCATGCTAATCTTTTCATCTCTCCAATTTGTCTATAAATTGGATGATTTTCTTCAATCATGGGAATCAATCACGCTTCTAGTATCCTTACGCTGTCATTTCATCTTGTCAATCTTGCTTTCATACTATGCTTTTGCACTTGTAGGTGAGATCCACAAACAAAGTAATTTGAAGGAGAAAGAAGGACAATGGAGAATTATGGAGGAGATATTCGCGTTTGTAATGGTTTGCATTTGGTTTGGTTATCTTGTCTTCATATCTCTATTGAATGTTTTTAGGATTTCTTATCATTGCAATCTAGTTTTTGTGATTGAACTAGTTTAATATCTATTGCTTTGATGATTTCCCAATTTCCTATCTACACCTTCTTTCTGAGAATAACCTTTACAAACTAATCTTGCTTTGTTTTTTATTACTTCACCATCTTCATTAAATTTATTTCAAAATACCCATTTAGTTTCAATTACATTTTTCTCTTTAGGTCGGGGAACTAATGTCCAAGTATTATTCTTTTCAATTTGTTTTAATTCATCTTCCATTGCTTTTATCCAATGTTTATCTTGACATGCTTCAACAACTGATGCTAGTTCAGCTTGAGAAATTAAACATACCTCTCCATTTGCCAATCTTCCTCTTGTCATAACACCTTGATTTTTATTTCCAATTATCTGATTTTTTTAATGATTCAATCTCACATACCTGGGTTTATTCTGATTTCCACTTACAGGTTGTTCTTCAATCACAGTTGAGTTTTTTGATGATGTCGGTGTGACTGGTTCTTCATTTTGTTCTAGTGTAATTTGTGTTGGTTCATTTATAATCATTTCTACTGTTGGTTCAGAACCTATAGATCTTGATTCTCCTCTAAAATGGTCATCTATCTTCACATTAGTACTCTCAATGATTTTCTGCAGTCTTTTATTATAACACTTATATGCCCTTCTTCTAGTTGAATAACCAAGAAATATTCCTTCATCATTTCTAGGATCAAATTTGTCAATAGACTCATCTCTCCTAATATAGCATTTGATACCAAATATTCTAAAATATTTAAGAGTAGGAATATGACCGAACCATAGTTCATAAGGGGTCTTACCCATTTCACCTTTTATGTGAACTCTATTGAAAAAAAAAATCGTTGTATTCATTGCTTCTCTCCAGTACATATGAGGTAAATTTGCTTCCATCATCATAGATCTTGTTGCATCCAGTATAGTTTTGTTCTTCATTTCCATAACTCCATTCTGTTGAGGTGTCCTGGGTGTTGATAGTTGTCTTTTGATTCCATTCTCTTCACATAATGAATTGAACTCCCTAGATGTAAATTCTCCTCCTTGATCAGATCTCAAACATTTGATTTTCTTGCCAGTTTCATTCTCTACCATTGCCTTGTATATCTTGAATCTCCCAAGGGCTTCTAATTTCTCCCTGAGAAAAGTAACCCAACGCATTCTAGAATAATCATCAATTATTAGCACAAAGTATCTATCACCCTGAAGACTTCTTGTCCATACTGGACCACATAAATCAGTATGAATTAAATCAAGAATATTATTGGATTTTTTAGAAATGCTCTTAAATGTTGTTCTAACTTGCTTTCCCATTTGACATTCCTTAAATACCAGATTATGAGGTTTCACAATCTTAGGTAAATCCCTTACTGCCTTGGTTGAACTGATCTTTACAATGCAATCAAAATTCACATGACAAATTCTTTTATGCCATAACCAACTTTGATCAATTTGAGCAATCAAACATGTCTTATCGATGTTATTCAAATGAAAGATATTACCTTTAGTCTGATTACCGGTTGCAATCTCCAATCCAGTTCAGTTTAAGATTTTGCATTTTTCAATCTTGAATTATAGTTGAAATCCTTTTTCCCACTAAATGACCAACACTCAAAAGATTATGCTTTAAACCTTCAACATAATAAACATTGTCAGTATTATGCTTACCATCCAAAGATATAGTTCCTCTTCCTTTGATTAAACAAGCTTTGTCATCTCCAAATCTTACTAGACCTCCTTGAATTTCCTGTAATGATAAGAATTTGCTTTTATCACCAATCATATGATGCGAGCAACCACTATCAATGATCCATTCATCCTTTTCTTCAATTTTTGTTGCTAATGCCTCCTCTACTGGTTTGACAATAGGTGTCGGTTGATATTCTTTTAATGCAATGAATTCCCATCCACTATCTGTTGGATCTTCATCAGAGTCATCTATAACACCTTCATCTGCATAGTAACATGACTTATCTCTATTTTTCTTAAATCTGTATCTCTGATATTCAGGGTTAGGCTTATATGTTCTCTTTGCTTCCTCTCTTAGTCTTGAATGTCTATCAGGACACCTAGACGCCATATGACCAACTTTATTGAAATTAAAACATTTGAAAGGTGATTTACCTTCATACTTACTTCCTTCTAGACCTTTAGGCATCTTCCTTGCGAATAGTGTTTCAAGTTCTTCAAGCTCTTCATTTTCTCTTCTGATATCTTCAAGTTCTTTTGCATAAAGTCCTTTTCAATCAGATTTTGATGATGATGATGATGATGATGCTTTCAAGGCTATATCAGTCTTGACTGTAGCAACAGGACCAAATTCTTCAAGCTCAAATGCTGAAAATTTTCCAACCAAAGTATCTCTAGATATTGATGTATTAGGCATTGTTCTCAACTCATTAATAGCTATCACTTTCATTTTTTAAGCCGATGGAAAAACTATTAAAACTTTAGAAACAATTTCATCTTCACTTAAAGATCCTCCACAACATTGTATTCCTAAAACAATTTCATTAACTCTTTCCATAAATGCAGAAATTTTTTCATCCTCTTCCATTTTTTAATTTTCATACCTAACCCAGTAACATTCTAGTTTTGCAATTTTGACAATAGTATCTCCTTCATTCAATGTTTCCATTTTATCCCAAATACCTTTTGTAGTAGATCTATCTGATAATCCCATGATTTGATATCTGATAATATGCTCAGAAGAGCTTCTCTTGCTTTGTAGTCATTCTCCAAGTCTTTAGCCAAGGTCGATGGATTAGGGTTATTCTTGTTGACGACTATTTTGACACACCCCCAAACAATCAAGTATCCAATGTGAACACTCACCACCTCTCCTGAACAGCAATGAATTTGGGAAAACTCACTACCCCAAGCTCTCTATAGTTGGGTCACGACGGTGATGGGCAGCCCAATGGTTGATGTGGTTGTACATGTAAAGGGGGCCTGTTGGTTGAAACTAAATCTCGTTGGTCATGAATGGTTGAATTTCCTTTCTTTGTATTTTATGATTTAAGATTCTCTGGAAAATAAACTGCGAAGAGTAAAAGGGAGCAAGAAAATAATAATAAAACCAATACAATAACAACTTAATGAAGAACTCAGTTAATTCCCTGCAATCCAAGAAATTATCAAATATTATCCAAGTTAGCATTCAACAACGGACCTCCAGAAAACCTGTAAAATCATCAATTTCACGGACTTATGGAAATAAAATCATCAACAATATGGCCTATCATAGTAATTCTCATACACCACGGACATGCGCAATGTGATTCATAAAGTGATAAACAAAAAGATCAAACCACGTTGTTAACTCCAAAAAATAGACATTACCAGATTATAGAGAATAATTTAGTAGAATATAGACGTAGATCAGGCAATCTACAAGTTGCTTCTTATATTAATCTCAATGAATGTATAACAAAATAACTCCACTTCTTAACAATCTCCAAAATATTCTAAAATCTCTAAGTGGGCCACAAATCATCAATTTGGGGACCCTTACAAATGAATCCAACTTATCAATTTATAGAAGTTTTCTACCCTATTATCTAGGAAATAAATCTAACCTAAATTAAGAACTGAAACTAGGAGTCGCAGTTAACTTGCAAGTTTTCGCCTTGATACTCCAATTAACTATTACAAAATGGGGGTTGTATGAGCACTACGAAGACCATGCTGGATGAGCCACGTTTTCATAATCATGCAGAATTTTGCTCAAAATTGGAACTTGAGTTGGAGCTGTAGCTTGAAAATACAAAATTGGGGTCATGTAAAAACCCTGCTATTTTTAGTAACTATATGTTCATCCTTCACTTTTTAATAAAATCTCTATAATTATCCACTATGCATGCGACTGCTTGGATAGGAGGATTAGCTACATGTTTAATTCTAAATTTATACATCTTCAAAACTTTATATGTATGCTTCTTTCCTTTCTCTAGCTCCCCTATTGTCTCTGCCACCTCTTGACACTGAGTGATCAAGTATGTGTACATGTCCATGAGAGAGACATCAAACTGGGTCAAAGGTCCTAAGTGTTGAGCCTCGTATGCATCCCACTGATTCAAAACTTTTTGTTGCTCCATTATTCCAGTACTAGTTAATCCTAAACCAAAGGATCCAAGCATATGTTTTACAAAATTATTATATGACAAAATTTCTCTAAGGAGAGGGACCCGAATCTCTGCCATATCCTTCATATACTACTAAAACATTTCAATCTTCAGCTCCAAAATGTACACATAGGACTACAAGTTTTCACAATTGTCCCCTCCTAAAAGGTCTTCCTCCATTATTGTCTTTGCCCCTAACCGCAATACTTTATTCAAAATTTGGAACTACTTATTAAAAATGCTTAGCTTTCATTCCCATTGAATAGAACAAGAAGCTACAGCTCTGCCTACCTGTACTACCCTCTGGTATATCCTCATAGTATCCTACAGAAATAATCTAATCTTAGTTGCATTTACTTGGGTCCATGATTTGGCTGCAGCGGCCACCCGTCTCACCTCCACTAGTGCCTTCACTTCTCCTTCTAGCAGTGATGAGGTCGAAGGTAGGTCATTGGCACCACAAGAGTCTCAAGGTTTTCTCATTTCAATTAGGAGTTGCTTGTATTGCCCTAGTTTCTCTTTGAGCTCCATGTTTGAAGTATGCTCTTTTTCAACACGTCCTCTGACAACACTTATGGCTAGCTCCAAAATATATAGCTCTCCCCACTTGGTTTTCTTACCCAAATTTACCTAGTATATTTGATACTTGGGGGAAGCTTGTCCCTCAGCTTGGAGTGAAACTGCCACATCTATAATCACTTCACTGGAGCCCATTTTTTATAAATGATGAACGGTTTTTAGCTTCTTAGCCTTTGGTGGCTCCTCAGTGATTACTTGTTGTAAAGTGACCTTAGGAAGCTTTGCTTTTATCTTTTTCTTCTCAAAAGTGAACTCAATCTATTGTGGTATATCTTCATCCTTGTCACCTTGATGTGACACTATATCTGTAGTTATAACATGGACCTCTACCTGCTCCTTTGCTTCATCTCTTTCCTCTGCCTCCGTTTGCTCGGGATCTTGAGGTGAGGTAACTTGGTGGGAAAGATTGGTTTGGAGAGCCTGTTGCTTATGTAACTCTCCCAATTTGTCACTGACCTCTTCATTGAATGTCATCTCTTCCTCAGCTACCTCTGTTTTACCTTGCTCGGCTACTATATCCTTAAACAAGTCCTCTTGATCTTAAGGGGTTAGAACTAGTCTTTCATTCAATAGGTCCTCTGCCTCATCCCCTTCTTTCTTGCCTTCTAGCGGCTGATGTTTCTCAAGATCCTCTTCTTCCTGATCTAAATCAGATTTAATGTTCCTAACTTTTATTCCTTTGGTGGTAGACCTTAAGCCTTGCACTCTAGGCTGCCCTACGGGTATATTAACTGGTGGTGGTGCAGGGACATTGGTACCTAGAACCTGTGTGGCATCTATTGAAGGTGGTTGAGTAGGTACATCTTTAGTAATTTCTATTTCTTCTTCATTCTCTTGGGTACCCTCTCCTACAGTCTTCCCTATAGTTGTTCTTGGTGGGAGAACTTTGGCCATTGGTACTGCTCCTAATCCATCGGTCACTCCAAGGTCCACTGCCTTCTTCAACAACTCAAACTCCATCTTCTCTTGGAGTTTATTCAACAAGTCCTTAGTGCTTTCTTGAGGTTTCTCCCCCTCATCATGATCGATGGACGTATTTTGTCTTGAGCTTGACCTCATCTTCCAAGAATACTCCTTGTAACCCCTTGATTGGGGTACCCCTGAAGTGGATTCCTTCTGTTTCGCCTTTGAGGTACTCGGCCTTACCCTCTGGGTTAACCAAGAAACCTTTACAATATTCACATCCTCATTTTTGGACCACCTTATTGGGGAGAGGGGCTCCTTATCAATTTTTAATCCTTTATAAGCCGCATTGAGAAAGTCTCCATCATCCCTGAGGTCTTTAGGGTGATTGGTCTCAATTTCTAAATCTCTTGTCTGTGGCATAGATAACTTGTTATAGTTATTCTTCCTGGCCTCAAAACAGTCTTGGAGGCTGGCCCAAAAATCCTCCAGTCTCGGCCTGTGTCCCTCATATACCTTAGGCATAGCTTGTTTAAGCTTCCCATAGGGATCATAAAACTCCCTAGCATAATCATACTCTTTCAAGTTCAAATCTTGAAGCTCTAGCTTTGCTAGCTTTGCAACCTGTATCTTATAACATGAGAAGTATCCAATAGATACTGAAAAATCAATGCATGTTTTATGTTTTGAAGATAAGAGAGATTGGAGGCCCAATAGTTGCCTTACATATTCCAATAAGATTACTCTATCATTGTAGTATCTGGGAATCAACATCAAATTCCCTTTGAATTTGTTGACCTTAATGTAATTAGAGTGTGGGTTCTAGATAAACCAACATGCCCACTCTTGGATAATAGACATGGCCTCCGGGCTAATCCGGTATCCTATGTCTCCTGTCAATTTAATTATTACTAGAAAAATGAAGGCATCATTAATTATTTTGAAATGAGTCTTTGCATTGGATAGGGGGAGTTGGGAATAATATTCCCATACCTTCTTTTGTCCTTCCTCATCCCCTAGATGACCCTCTACTTGTAGTCCTGAAAACTTTCCAGCTCTAGCAGCCACCCAGATGACATAAGATGTGAAAAAGAACTTTTGACTCTGGTGGACTTCCTTCATTTGTTTGCAAATGTTATAAGAGAGAATATGCGGCCAATCAAAATATTGTTTTCCAATTAGGATAGTGGTCATAAACTAGAACATACATGGATGGAAATGCTTACAATCAGGCTTTCCAAAGGCCCTGCTCAGCATAATAATCAAGTCTCTTTAGGGCTCCTTGAAGTCCACCCTCAGGATCTTTGTTGCCTTGAGACCTGTTTTCCTCTCTTCTTCTAGCCAGTTTTCATTCATGTGACTTTTATTTGGTGCAACTTTGTCATTTCATGCCTTTAAGGCCTCCTCTTCAGTTGAGAGGAATTTCTCTTCTCTGGTTGGGATACCAAACACGAACCCCAACATGTTGGGAGACAATTCTATAACTATCCTTCCCTGTGTGTCAGTGCACTTTCTAGTGTTCGGGTTGTAGAACTGAGAAATTATCATTATAAATTATGGTGCTTGCACTGATTGTGGAAAAATAGTTGTCTCCAATAAGCCTGATCTTTTCATTCTCCTATGTAGGGCCTCTAGTTTGGGCTTATTTAACTGGGTTTCGATATCTTCAGTTTCAATATGGCCAATCTCCGTGTAGGTAACCCATTTGATTTGATCATCCAACTTTGAAGAGTAGATTTGTCCTTGATAGTGGTACTTCATGGTAGCAAGAAGTTTGTCAATATCTTTGCTTATTTTGCTAGAATATGAGTCCATCTAAGTACTTGAACCTGTGAGAAGAAAATGAGGATCAGTTCTTTATAAAAAACATAAAATTTTCCTTCACTTCGGGACTTCAGGTTTCTGGAGTAGGGAATTTTTTCCTTTTAAAACAGGGTCCAGAACTCCGGGGTTTTGGGATAGGTACTCATGGATGCAGTTCAGAACTCCAGGGTTCCGAGTGGGTAGATAGAACTTGATTCCAGAATTCCAGGGTTCTGGGTTTAAGCTTATCTCAAGATCTCATGGTGCCAAGCCAAATAACCAATAGGATCTTAGGAAAATGATTCATAAAAGATAGACCTCAAAATTTTGGGGTAGGGGTTCTGAGGTCAGTGATAGGGCTTTCTGGAGAAATAATCAGGAACTCCAAGACTCTGAGGTTCCAGGTTAATCATAAGCAAGTTTCAACAAGATCCCGGAACTTCGGGGTTCAAGGATTTCAGGGTAGGGAAGAGAAAACCACGCAGATCTCCAGGGATCTGGGGTTCCAAGGTAAGGAAATTAGGGCACATGGGATACGCCAAAAACACACAAAAATGAAAATGAAGAGGAAACAAAAAACAAAACAAAAAATGACAAAGAAAGAAAATCTAACCTATAAACGACCAAAAGGGCAAGAAAAATCACCTACCTGGTGGATCAAAAATGCCCAAGAATGCAAAAGGGAGCTCGGTAGTTCAGAGGCTTCTGGTTGGGAGACAAGGAAGAAGGAGCTCTGAATGCACAAATGAATTTTAAAAGTTCATCATTCCTATTTATTACCCCTCCCAAAACCTATTCGTACGAGCAATTTAAACAAGACCTTGAGACTCTAGGGTCCCGAGGTTCCGAGCTTAGAAAACAAAACACCTAAACAAAATATTCTACCCCCAGACTCGGGGGTCCAAGGTTGGAAGGAAAGCAAACTAGGATCCACTTCGGGACTCCGAGGTTCCAGGGTGGATTAGACACACATACCTCAGGACTTCGAGACTCCAGAGTTCTGAGGTAAAGAACTCACACACATACCTCATGACTCTGGCACTCTGGAGTTCGAGGTATAGGACACAAAGAAGGAGACCAACCTCGGGACTCTGAGGGTCCGAAGTTCCAAGGTTAGTGAAAGCAAAAAGAACAAAAGAGAAACCTTGGGAGCCTAGAACTCCGGAGTTCCGAGGTAAGAACAAAAAGGAAAAGAACAAAGCAAAAGCAAGCAACAATAGGGGACCCATATTGTAACACAAGGAAACTAATGGGGAATGGATATGCAAGGCACAACAAATGTCGACTATTTGGTAAAAATGACTCTAGGCAATTTAGAATTTCAGAATCTCTGGTTAACCCGACGCCTAAGGCTATTATCATTCAAAAAGGATGTATAAGAGCAAAAGATGAGTGAACCAATGAACAAACAACCAGTTCAAGAACTGGACATGATTAACTCTTAAGTATGTGCACATGATTTATTAATCCATCATTTTCAATAATGCAGATAATCAAAGGAAACTGGGTGCAAGCTACGTAGGTGAAGCCAACCAATGTGTTTCATGCAATGTTATCTTGGGCATAGCTTTGCTGCCAGCCAAGCGTCTATAACCCCGACAGAGATACCTCTGGTTCCCATCAAGCAGTGCTCCACTGCCAGCTAGGCGTCCATAGCCCCGGTGGAGGTTACTTGAGACACCCATTTTAGTTGCTTTAAGAGGATCATTTATTTTCTCTCTCTCTTTTTTTTTTTTCAAAACATTATAGAACATAGAATGACTTCTTTCCTTAATAACCTTTAAAGCAACTTTTCAAACATTGAAGTCTGATCACTAAGTTGGGAGCCACGGTGGATAATGTTAAACATCCTGACTTTGGATTTTTTCACTTGAAAACTAGTTTATCTGATATCTTACAAAACTTTCTGATGTATCTTAATGTGATGGTAGTGCTGAGTTTATCAAGCTAGCCTTTTCCAATTGAAAGTCAAAAACTCAAATCATATTTAAATGATGATATACCACCTTGAACGAGTATAGACAAAAGTTTCAAAATTAACCAAATGATAATGAAGTCGTAAATAGCAGAGAGTTGAAGTCTCTCAAAATTTGGCAACATGTTATGCAAAGGATACCTTCCTTTTAGAACCTTTGAGAAAAAAATATGTACATCCCAACACAACAAACAAACAAAACGAACAATCAAACAAACAAGCAAAATAAACAAAACAAAAGGGAAACAAGCATGCAGCAAAACAAAAACACAGCAAACAAACAACGAAGCAAAACAAAAGAAATGACTAATCTACTATATACAATAGGTCAAGCTTCACTGAGGATTAATCAAAGTAATGTTTGAGGAACTGACCATTCATGGGCAATTGTACAAGTTCTCCATTCAAAGAGCTTAACCTAAAGGTGTTTTCGCCTAAAATTTTGGCTATTTGGTAAGGACCTAACCACAACCTTTCAAACTTGTGGTGATCACCTTTCTTCTCCTTGGCCTTGTCCCATAACAGGACTAGGTCAAAAATCCAAAAATCTTTCACCTTATCCCTCTTATCAAACCATCGCTTAACAACGGCTTGGTGCTTGGCAAAGTGTTGTAGAGTATTAATCCTTTTTTCATCCAGTCTTAATAAATTCAAGAGGTGAACCTCTACCTGATCCTCAATGTCAAGTTCTTTAATTAATTGGAGGACCGGTATTTTTAAGTTGATTGGGAAGACAGAGGTATGGCCATAGACAAGGTAATATGAAGAAGTTCCTAAGGCACCTTTTACTCTAGTTCGATCAGCCCATAAGGCGTATCTCAACTAATTATGCCAATCCCTGGGATTTTTCTCAAGTAGCTTCTTAATGACATCTAGGATGTTCTTGTTCGTAGATTCAACTACTCCATTACCTTGCAAGTATTACTTGGATGAGAATTTCAATATCACTTTATATTTGTATGATCATTGCATCAACTGTGTAGAAGTAAAAGCAGGGCCATTGTCACATACCAGAGTGAACGGCATACCAAACCTGGTAATGATGTGCTCTTCAATAAATTTCAAGACTACCTCGGCAGTAGCATTCCGACACACAATGGCTTTTGTCCATCAAGTGCAATAATCTGTCACAGTAAGAATAAACTTATGTCCTGCAGATGAGTTAGGATTAATAACACCTACAAAATCTAATGCCCATTGGGTGAAAGGTCTTACCTCGAACACTGGTTGGAGAGGCATGGCAGGATTTCTTTGTCTAGAGGCTGCAATTTGGCATGTATGATAGTGACAAACATGCTCATGAGTATCCTTAAATATGTTAGGCCAGTAACATCCAGCCTTCAAGATTTGATGTGCAGTGGCATCCGCCAACCCATGGCTTGTACCATATTTCCCATGGAAGTCCTCAATCATGTGACGGGCTTCTTGATGATCAAGACACCAAAGGTAAATACCTTTATAATTCTTTCTATAAAATGTCAAATCCTTGGTCATATAATTGGCACTTTTGAGCCTTAATGCTTGTCTCTGCATGGTCATCAACCCCTCAGGACACCTATTATTTAGAAATATAAATACCAAATCCATGTACCACGGGTCCTAAGTGAATGACTCCATTGTATACTATTGGCAATGGATTTGGGGGATGTTAGTTGCCATGCCCTAAGACAATCCTTGGCCTCGAACCAACTTCATTGGATGTATCTATAGATCAAATTCTTGTAATATTGTCATCCATTTCCCTCGACATTCTCCCAGCTCGAACTGCATGAGTAGTGACTTCACCGCTTGATTAGGAACAATCTTGTAGATTTTACTCCTCAGGATATAATGCCTGAATTTCTTGACTGCTCTGACCAACACAAAAGCCTATTTTTCAAGAGCATAATATATAACCTTAGCACTTTTGAAAGGAGAGCTCATAAATGCAATGGGTTTCTCATCCCCCACTTGCCGCTGCATCAAAAAATCTGCTCCCAAGTGTAACAAAGCAAAAGAATAGATGTAAAAATGGCAGAGTGTAGTCAGGGTTGGTTAACACGGGAGCTTCAGTGATGGATTTCTTGATCTGGGCAAAAGCCTCTTTTGCTTCAGTTGTCCATTTGACCTTAGCATCCTTCTTCATCATTTCATTCAATGGCTTGACTATCTCTGCAAACCCAGTAATAAACTTTCTGACAAAATTCATCTTCCAAAAGAAAGATCTCATCTCCTTTTTATTGTCAGGCATTTGTAACTTCAATAATGCTTCTACAAGTTCAAACAGAGACAGTGCCATCGGCTAAAATTGAAAAGCCTAAACCTTTGCTAGTAGAAATGCAAACACAGACTAACCTACCAAAGGTTGAATCAAGCAAGGTGATTACTACAACCGGTAGCATGGATATTGTGAAAGCAGTTGGGCAGACATCTGGTACTTCAATATCAGAATTCTGGCCTACAAATGTAACAGAGGTCTTATTGGATTCAATAAAGAAGATCACAGAGTGCAATGCACAAGCCTATAAGGCTATAGATGATACAATCCCTATTCTTAAATTGATAGCACCTAAATGCATTGTGAATAATAATGATTCTTTAGGTCAACTAGACACATTGTCTAAATTCATCACCGGCAACATTTTGACAGTTGATCAAATAAATGAGGATACATTTAAGGAGAGAATGATTAAGGAAAAAGAGAAATTCTTTGAGGAAATTGTGAAGAAGAACAAGGAGAAAATGGACACCTTATTACCGGATCTAAGAAAAATAATTTTGGATTTTAAGAAAATGTACAGGGATACTTGCAAAACAAACATCTTGACACATGATATAGATTCAGAGAACAGCATAACTCAAACTGAAATAAACAATGTTGCTGACAATCTGATAGGTACATCTAATTCATTTTTGGAGATAGAAAAGAAAATTGTAGATCTAGAAAAGAAAATTGAGAAGTTAGAGAAGGATAAAGAGAAAGTTAAGTGTAAGGCAAAGAGCTTAAAATGTAAACTTGGTCCAAAACTAGACTACCTCATTTCTTTGAGAAAAGAAATTTTTGAGGCTCTGGTTCCCAGACTTAAGACACCGGAAGAGCAAATGCACATAATCACTGCTACAGTTCAGAAAACACAAGAGGCATTACACGAAAGCAAAAGATTCAGCTATGGTCTAATTCTGGTTTTGGCAGATATATTCCAGATTGTAACCCACCGGTTACAAAAATCTAGGCAGTAACCACACTCCACTAACAACAAATGACAACCTTTTCCATTGATGTCAAAGGGGGAGTAGTGTGATGAGAAAAATAATCAGAATAGGACATCATCAGCTCAGGGGGAGCATACATTTTTGGGCACATAGTTTTGGTAAGACAAATTTTGGCAAATTCTTTTTGGACATCTTTTTGGACACTTTTTGATTTTTCTCATGAGTGTTGTCATCAATGCCAAAGAGGGAGATTGTTGGCAAATGCACACTCCAATGAGAAATTGTAGGTGATTGAAGGTATTGTCATTGATGGCAACCTTACAATCATGTGATATCGGTAGGCAGACATAGGCACTAGCACCGGTAGACTCTACACCAACATATAGAACGCCAGCACTGAAAAGGAAGAATATCGGCATCTTGGCCAACGGTAATTTT
Organism: Cryptomeria japonica; assembly: GCF_030272615.1. NCBI lineage: Eukaryota > Viridiplantae > Streptophyta > Pinopsida > Cupressales > Cupressaceae > Cryptomeria > Cryptomeria japonica. Next base: position 396,423,117 of record NC_081413.1, read on the forward strand.
GTATAAACATATTTTGTAATTAATTGTAAAATATTTTGTAAGCCGACATGGTGGATTGTAATATGACTCATATATGTATGAGATCATTGTAGATAATTTTATAGGCGATTGATGAAAGGAATATAGCAGACCTAATGTGTGAATTATTAGGTTAAGGGTTTATGTATGTAGCAGAGCTTAAACTGGTACTGAATTTGGCATAGCAGATGCTAATCTGAAGTAGTACAAGACATTGGAATTGTATAATCCATTTTTGTAAGTCAGTGTGACTTCTTTTGTAACTGAGCAGTGAGCTCTAGGCACTTGGCCTTCCTGCATGTGCAGGCCCCATTGTAAGCAGTAATATTCTCTTATTGGCCAGTAAATGAATATTGTGGGTCATAAATCCCACCGAGGTTTTTCCCACACCAGGTTTCCTCATTAAATACTATGTTATGGTGTGTTTTTCATGTTGTTGTTGTTATTCTTATTTGTTGCATTATTTATGGTTTACCGATACATAGTTTTAATATATTTCTCATGTTATAAGTTGAGAAAATTATCTAACTGGTCAGATACTGATTCACCCCCCCACCCCCCCTTAGTATCTTTGGGAATCCTAACAATTGGTATCAAAGCCTGGTGCTCTATTTTCAAAATCCTAACAGCTTGAGGAAGATCTTGTCACCGGTAAAGATGGAAAACTTGAGAAAGCAATTGGAAACAACTCTTTCAGACTATGATATAGAAAAAGTGAAGAATATAAAACTAGAAGATGATCTGAAGGCTGCTCAGGATATTATTCAAGGACTTCAAGAAAATTTCACTATAGCAAGGAATAAAAGAAGAGAATTTTGTGAAAAGATGCAGAATGAGGAAGATGAAAATGAAACTCTTAATGATCTAGTGAACCAATTGAGACAAGATAACTGTACAATGAAGAATGAGATGCAAGATATGACTATGAGATTTTATAAGGAAATTGAAGATAGAAAGAAGAATGAAGATGATTTGACTAGAAGACTAAATGATGCTGGAAATGAAAACACAAGACTCAATCATGAAAATGATATGTTGAAGACAGATCTGATGCATACACAAAATGACAGAACTGAACTCATGAGATAGAAAGGAATCTTGGAAGATGAACTAACTGCTGCAAATCAACACAAAGAGAAATTCAAGAAAAGTTCAGAAGAACTTGTCGACATGCTCAAGAATCAGAAACTTAATGGTGATACAAATGGCCTTGGTTTTGAAACTGGTGAAAGCTTCGGTACTGCAAACAATCATGATCATAGAAAACTAGTAAGACAGCCTAATGCTTACAAATAAAATGGGAAATGCTTTAACTATAACAAGTATGGTCATAGAGAAAATCAGTGTAGATCTAGAAATTATCAGAACACTAATACACCCACCGGTCAATGTTCTAAATGCAACAAAATTGGTCATAACTCAGAAAATTGTAGAATGAATGTAAGATGTTATGTTTGTGGAAGATTTTGACACTTATCTAATCAATGCAGAACACATACCGGCATAGGATATGGGAAAGCTATTCAGAAAAACAATGTGACTTGTTATGCTTGTAACCAAATTGGACATATTGCAAAATTTTGTAGAAGTAAGGCATCACCGGCAAAAAACAAAGGTCCTAATTTAAAAGGTAAAGAAAAGGTTGAGGAGGTAAAGCAAGAATTCTCAAAACAATGGATCAGAAAGTCAGATCAAAATGTTGATGGGAATACTCCTCCACCAGTAGAATAGAGTAACACTCCACCGATAGAAGACTCCTCATCTCACGGAAGGAAAATCCTTTGGGGGTTTAGCAAAAAATTGAAAAATATGCTATTATACCCTCGGTTGATGGTAAGAAGTCGAATTACATCTATACCGACAGATGAGTTAAGTTGTGACATAAACCGACAAGCATTAAATATGGTAGTTGGAGAAAATAACATTATAAAGCAAGTGTTTTGGCTCCTTTTTTTATTCACCGAGCATTCAAATCTTCGAGAGCACGAAAATTTCTGAGCGAAGACATCCTTGGTGAAAAAGTGAAGCAGTTCATCGAAGCACTCATCCTTAAGGCAGATTGAGGTATTTATAACTATGGCTTCTTCATCCACTCCTAAATTTATTGCAAACCCTACTATGATTGAGGTTATTAAGCACCCTAGACTTGTATTTAAACTGGTTCCCAAAATTGCAAAGAAAGATGATAGCATAGGTGCATTCTCTCAAATTCCTAAGGGAGTAGTATATGTTGAAGACCCTAGGATATACATACATTGTCATATAGAGGAATTAGGTGATAATGAGATCAAAAACATGTATAATGTTGTGATTTGTGATGTAGATGGTAATGTCAAGCCAGAAGACAAGATAATAGAAACCCTAGGCTTTGTGGATATTCTTAGCATTCCTGATTTTCCTGAAGATGTAATAAGAATATTTCTAAGCAGAGTCCATGGTGAATTCTTTTGGTTGGATTCAATTCATAAAATCACCAAAGAAGAAGTAAAAATAGTAACAGGGTAACCTTCCACCGATAGCAAGCCTGACAGAACAAAGAAGGTCCCAAATGACACAGTGGTGAAACTAACCGGTGCAACTTTTGACAAAAGATCTCTAAGGATAAATGATGTAAAGGACATCAATGTCAAATTTATCAATATGATCTTAGGTTACAAAGCCACACATACTAATAGGTTGAACTCAGTTTCTAGCCTATGTATCAAAAGTGTGTATGACATGGTAAATGATAATGCTAGAATAGATGTGTGTGAATGGCTCAAAGATGAATTGATAGACAATCTAAAGAAGATTAAAGTAGATAAGAAAGGAACCTTTAGATTTGGAAATTTGCTTGTTTGCCTAATGATGTACATTACTAAGCAAGTACCCGGCATTGGTAGAAGAGATTTTGGCTTTGATATACCGATAGGAAAGCAACTATTGGATTTATTAAACAATATGGGAGAAGACAGAGAGAAAAACACAAATGAGCATTTTCAAGCATTGAAGGCTCGAATGAAAACAAGAGTAAGACTATCACAGGCAATTGTGGATAAATATCAGAAGGAAATATGTTTTGTAATCAAGAAAGATGAAATATGGATGGAGACAGTTGTCCCTATAACTATCTAGGTAACTGAAATGGGCTATGAAACAGATGATAACATCATAGAAACTTATGCAAAAGCCCTCCTTGAAGCACCAAAGGAACCCACTGAGAAAGTCTTTGGAAATGCATAAACAATTGAAAGTGGAATTCAGTCAAGGAAAAGGGTTAAGAAGGTTGAAGAAATAGTAAGGAAAGGAACCTGACAAGAAAAGGCAATTAAGGAAGATGTTTTGAAATAAACTGGTATAAAAGAAAGTGAGTTGGAAGGACTTCAACCAGAAGCTCATTTTTCACCGGTTGGAACTTCCTCTGAGAGTGATATGCCAGTAGTATTCAAAAGGGTAGAAAAGAAAAGAAAACCCTCACCGGTACCCTCACCCACTCTTACAAAAACAAGACAAAAGCAACAGGCAGTGAGGCCTCTAGTGAAGAAGTTGACTCCTAAGAAGAATAAGAAGAAGGTAAAACAAGATATTGCTCCACTGGATAAACTCTTAAGTGAAATAACTGAAGATGGAAAGTTGAAAAACATTAGCAAACTGTACAACACACTATCTGTTGATGACAAAGAAAGCATAGAAAACAGTGTAATTTTACACTTGGACATTTACAAGAAATTCTTGATGGAAATTGTTGATAAAATACCAAACGATTTGTATAGAATATTAGAAGCCAGAAGGGTAGCCATTGTTGAGCTGGATAAGAAAATAAAAATTGAAAAATTAGTTGCAGTGCATCCAGTTAACTCACCTGATGAAATAGACAAATTAATCAGTGAAGCTAACCGGATAGTATTTTCAACCGCTCACTGACATGTAGCATTGATGGCAGGTAGAGTGAATGAAGTCTATGAGGAAACATCAGATGCATGGGACATATTCTTTGTAGAAAAAGAGAAATAGGAAGAGCTACTAAGACCCAAGACTATCAGAGTATACCAAAAGGATAGGGATAAAGGAAAAGGTAAGGTAGGTGGACCTCCAAGCCTTAAAATAACTAATAATGTGCTCCCACCTCTTGCTGATACTCCACCGACACATACTACAGATAGTCAACTGGCCACTGAGAGTGTGGAGACTCCACTAGAGGATACTAATCCTGAGTCCAAAATCTTGTACACTATAAATATAGACACACAGGAAGTAAATGTTACGGTTGACAGAGAAACCACTGAGGATAAGAAGGAAGAAGTGACTAATGAGTCACCGGCTATAGATGTTGAGGTTGAGGTTAATAACATTGTAAAAAAGAGCACAGAAAAACCTACTTTAACAGAGCAGCCGACAAAGGACACCACTGGTAAAACATTAGAAGAACCGGTAGATAAAACTGAAAAACAATCAGGAGAACTAGAAATGGACAGTGGAGAGGTACAAACTGAGAAACCGAAAGTGCATACTGAGACACAGATGGAGAAACCGAAACAGAAATAGGTTGAGACACAAGTTTAGACAGAGACAGTGCCACCAGCTAAAAGTGAAAAGCCTAAACCTTTGCTAGTAGAAATGCAAACATAGACTGACCTACTAGAGGTCGAATCAAGCAAGGTGATTACTACAACCGGTAGCATGGATATTGTGAAATCAGCTGGGCATACATCTGGTACTTCAATGTTAGAATTCTGGCCTACAAATGTAACAGAGGTCTTATTGGATTCAATAAAGAAGATCATAGAGTGCAATGCACAAGCCTATAAGGCTATAGATGATACAATCCCTATTCTTAAATTGATAGCACTTAAATGAATTGTGAATAATAAGGATTCTTTAGGTCAACTAGATACATTGTCTAAATTCATCACCGACAACATTTTGACTGAGGAAATTGTGAAGAAGAACAAGGAGAAAATGGACACCTTATTACTGGATCTAGGAAAAACAATTTTTGATTTTAAGAAAATATACAGGGATACTTGCAAAACAGACATCTTGACACGGGATATAGATTCAGAGATCAGCATAACTCAAACTAAAATAAACAATGTTGCTGACAATCTGATAGGTACATCTAATTCATTTTTGGAGATAGAAAAGAAAATTGCAAATCTAGAAGAGAAAATTGAGAAGTTAGAGAAGGACAAAGAGAAAGTTAAGCATAAGGCAAAGAGCTTAAAATGTAAACTTGGTCCAAAACTAGACTACCTCATTTCTTTGAGAAAAGAAATTTTTGAGGCTCTGGTTCCCAGACTTAAGACACCGGAAGAGCAAATGCACATAATCACTGCTACAGTTCAGAAAACACAAGAGGCATTACACGAAAGCAAAAGATTCAGCTATGGTCTAATTCTAGTTTTGGCAGATATATTCCAGATTGTAACCCACCGGTTACAAAAATCTAGGCAGTAACCACACTCCACTAACAACAAATGACAACCTTTTCCATTGATGTCAAAGGGGGAGTAGTGTGATGAGAAAAATAATCAGAATAGGACATCATCAGCTCAGGGGGAGCATACATTTTTGGGCACATAGTTTTGGTAAGACAAATTTTGGCAAATTCTTTTTGGACATCTTTTTGGACACTTTTTGATTTTTCTCATGAGTGTTGTCATCAATGCCAAAGAGGGAGATTGTTGGCAAATGCACACTCCAATGAGAAATTGTAGGTGATTGAAGGTATTGTCATTGATGGCAACCTTACAATCATGTGATATCGGTAGGCAGACATAGGCACCAGCACCGGTAGACTCTACACCGGCATACAGAACACCGGCACCGAAAAGGAAGAATACCGGCATCTTGGCCGACAGCAATTTTGTATAGACATATTTTGTAATTAATTGTTAAATATTTTGTAAGCCGACATGGTGGATTGTAATATGACTCATATATGTATGAGATCATTGTAGATAATTTTATAGGCGATTGATGAAAGGAATATAGCAGACCTAATGTGTGAATTATTAGGTTAAGGGTTTATGTATGTAGCAGAGCTTAAACCAATACTAAATTTGGCATAGCAGATACTAATCTAAAGCAGTACAAGATATTGGAATTGTATAATCCATTTTTGTAAGTCAATGTGACTTCTTTTGTAACTGAGTAGTGAGCTCTAGGCACTTGGCCTTCCTACATGTGCAGACCCCTATTGTAAGTAGTAATATTCTCTTATTGGCCAGTAAGTGAATATTGTGGGTCATAAATCCCACCGAGGTTTTTCCCACACCGGTTTTCCTCATTAAATACTATGTTATGGTGTGTTTTTCATGTTGTTGTTGTTATTCTTATTTACTGCATTATTTTTGGTTTACCGGTACACAATTTTAATATGTTTTTCATGTTATAAGTTGAGAAAATTATCTAACCAGTCAGATACTAATTCACCCCCCCTCCTTTGAATCTTTGGGAATCCTAACAATTGGTATCAGAGCCTGGTGCTCTATTTTCAAAATCCTAACAGCTTGATTGATGAAAGGAATATAGCAGACCTAATGTGTGAATTATTAGGTTAAGGGTTTATGTATGTAGCAGAGCTTAAACCGGTATTGAATCTGGCATAGCAAATGCTAATCTGAAGCAGTACAAGACATTGGATTTGTATAATCCATTTTTGTAAGTCAGTGTGACTTATTTTGTAATTGAGCAGTGAGCTCTAGGCACTTGGCCTCCCTACATGTGCAGGCCTCTATTGTAAGCAGTAATATTCTCTTATTGGCCAGTAAGTGAATATTGTGGGTCACAAATCCCACCGAGGTTTTTCCCACACTGGGTTTCCTTTTTAAATACTATGTTATGGTGTGCTTTTCATGTTGTGGTTGTTATTCTTATTTGCTGCATTATTTATGGTTTACCGGTACACAGTTTTAATATGTTTTTCATTTTATAAGTTGAGAAAATTATCTAACCGGTCAAATACTGATTCACCCCCCCCCTCTCAGTATCTTTGGGAATCCTAACATCCCCCTCTTAGAGATTACGTGGCCAAGTAGCTTTCCTTTAGCCACTCCAAATACACATTTCTTGGGGTTAAGGGAAATCCCATATCTCTGACATCTTTCCAATACCTTTTGGAGGTGGTTCGAGTGGTCTTCTTTGACCTTGGAAAATATCGCCAAGTCATCCATATAGATAATAATGTATTTTCCAATCAGTTCCTAAAAGGTCGTATCCATCGCTCGTTGTAAGGTCGCCCCAGTGTTGATCAACCCGAATGGCATTCTTCTGTATTCATACGTTCCCCACTTCATCGTAAATGTTGTCTTCATACGATCCTCATAGTTCACCAAAACTTGGTTATATCCAGAATAACCATCCAAGAACGACATCATGTGTGAACCATTTACTATTTGTAGTACTTCATTTAAAGAAGGAAGCAGGTAATTATCTTTCTCCGAGGCTTTGTTGAGATTGCAAAAGTCCACACAAAGCCATATTTCTCCATTATTTTTCCTTACTAGTACCAAATTAGCAACCCAAGTAGAATGTCGTACTAGAAAAATAATCTTGGCGAAGAGCAACTTTTTTACTTCCTTGAAAATCAAGGGTTCTATTAGTGAACTGGTCGTCCTTTGCTTTTGCTGGAACGACTTTATGTTGGTTTTAGGGGGATCACATGGGCGATGATCATTGTATCGAATGTCTTTAAATCTTCATACCCCCATGCTATTACATCAATGAACTCTTTCAAGATTTGTAAAAGTTTTTCTCTTTCATTTTGAGTGCAAATCTTCCCAATATAGACAATCCTCTCTTGTCCTTCTAGACCAATATTATGTGGCTCGTACTTTCTAGCATCTTAATCCATTGTTAATCTCTCCTTTACTCTAGGGTCAGAATCAAAAATTCTCTCTAAGGTGACCATACCTTTAGGAATAACGTTAGTTGGTAAATCCAAAATATCAGCATTACTTTCGACATCAAGATCATCTGATTTATCCTCCTCATCAATGATTTGCTCTTCAAAATCCCTTGAATTGGCAAGAAAGGCTAGAATGTGGGCATCATCCCAGAAAACTTGAAAGTGTTTGATATTATTAGGTACAGCAGGTATGGAGATTAACTCTATGAAAAACTTCTTCAAAGGGGATTGGCTTACTGGTTCTAATGTACTGGCAGCTACAGCCAATGCATCAGGTATTTCATTTACTTTGCTGGGTACCAACTGAATGTCGAAAGCATCAAAATCCTCAATCAAATCCCATAGTTTATTCCTATACGCTGCTAACCTTTTATCATGACACACATATTGGCTTCGCAGTTGTTTGACCACTAACTCATAATCTCCTTGCACCTTCAAACACTTTGCTCCCTTCTTATGAGCAAAACGTAATCCTCTAACTAAGGCCTCATACTCCGTCATGTTATTAGTACAAGGGAATTGGAGTGGGTAAGAAGCTAAAAGGGTTTTCCCTTTTGGATTTGTTAACTCTACGCCTGCTCCACTGCCTTGCTTAGATCTTGACCCATCAAACTTTAAAAACCATATTTCATCTTTTGGTCTCTTTACATTTTTCACCTTAGGGTCAGTGATCAGACTAGCTTCCAGAGACGATTGTTGCTTCTTAGACTTGAGGTCTTGTGACAATTGAGGGTATTCAATTTTTGGTTGCATGAACACTTTAGTAGTGTCAGGAACAATCTTTTCCGATTGAGGTTAAAGTTGAGATTGTGTTTCTTCTTTCTCTTGCTCAAGAGGAATATCTTCCTTATCATGTTTGACAATCTTAACTGCAAGAATCTCCTGGTTGTATTCTTTAGGTAGGGTATTCTTACTTATAGGATCCATTGTTTGGGGCTCTAATCCTTCACAACTTAGACTTTGAACTTCTTCCATATTGATGGTATGATCATCTTCTTCATATGGAACTGGGCTCATCAACTTCGTAATCTCATTCTAACATGGGATACATGACATCTTTGAGTGCTCCTCATGATGTATATGACACCATTTTAGAAGCAACAAATCTTGTATCTTCATAGTATCCCCCAACAAAACAGTCCTTGTTGTACTGCTATAGCGAAACCTTTGACCCGCCCTCTATATGCGGTCATGTTTGCTCGAAATAACTGGAGAGGAGCTGGTGCAGAGAAAGTGAGGATTTCATTAACCCTATAAACTTCTAGACTCACTTCAGCAAACGCCACCTCATTGGGAGCACCATAATCCGTTACTAACTTCTTCAACTTAGGTTCATTATCGATTTGGATCTGGTTGCTTACCCCCTTCCATGGAAGCCACGGGTATGTAAAACAAGTCAAGAAATATCCCCGCAAAGTCTTTGACCAATCCCTACTAAGGAGCATCCCATATACTTCTGGAATATCTACTACTTGAATATCAATATAACGGGATATTCAGGGATCAGCACCAATTGGATGTATACATCTTTCAATTCTCCAATTACGTTAACCTCAATTTTGTCTAGTTGTACCACCTTACTATTTGCACGTACGAGTTTAAGTCTAAGATTATGACATATAGAGTAGGGAATTACGTTTCCTGAAGCCCCTGAATCTACCAAATAGTTATGTAAATTCTTTCCACATATCCTCAAACTCAGTAAAAATGGTGGAATCTCTATTGCATCACTACTGATGTTAGCATTGACTTCATTAAGATATGCCATCTTAACCTCATTGCTCTGTGACTCTAACAGTTCCAACTTTATAAGGAGAGCCCTCTTTTGTTCTGGGCAATATCTTAGTACTTCCATCAGGGACATAGTGGTGGCAATCCTCTCCATCTCCTTAGTAACATCAGATGATCCTTTCAGAACATAATCTTGCCCTTGAGCTTGTCTAGGGCATGCTCCTTGAAAAGCCTGAGGAGGGTCAGGATTGTTGCTTGCATTCACATCAGGAGGTAAAAACCTACCTATCGGGGGAGGTGAATCTATTAATGGAGCTTTGCCTTGACTCTTAAGATTGTAGTTGTTTCTAGTCTGAAAGGCTCGAGCATCGTAGACACATGGTTCACCTTTAGCTTCAGCTTGAAATTCTTTGCACAGGAAGGTATCGACCAGCATGGCAGTATTAACCTTATTGGGTTCATCATTGGAACAATCTTTTGGCTAAGAGTCAACTTGATCAATCCTTATGATCTTCTCAAACTGAGCACAATTAACCTCAAAATGTACAACTGTATCATGCAACCTACACCAATTTGTTAGCAAATTCATATCCGCAAGGTTAACACTTTGTGTGTGGTTTGGGTTATCTCGTGCGTCAGGGTGATCATGGTTTACCCCATTGTTATTTAGACCTATATTCCACTGCCTATTATAAGGTTTGTTGTTACACCTTTGATTTTGGTTCTGGTTATTGTAGTTTCACTGATTATTATATGGTTGGGATTGATTATACCCTCCTGGAGGATTCATCTTTAGCTAGCTCAAGTCTGAAGTAACCTATGTAATCATTTTCTTTAAGGCTTCTACTTCAGCAAATATATGAGATCCTTGATTCTCATGCACCATAGTTGGAGGTTGGTTTGTTGTGTTAGTATTACCAAACTGTTGACTTTCCCCTTGTGCTTGACCAGCATATTACATTTGAGTGGGGGCAGTATTGGTATTATTTTGCTAAGTCAAAGCTTGGGCAGCAAATTGTTGATTTACCTGAGGTTGGGGTGCATAGATTGGCACCAGGTTCATTGTTGGGGCACCTACAGGTAGAGGCGATGGTACGCCTGGGAGTTGATTGTAGTTCCCTTGATTCACCCCTATAGGTAGATTATATATGATCCCTCCTGGGGTTTGATTCAACTCATGGTTCATACTAATTGCTAACACGAAGACTTTTGCCAAAGTGTCCCTTTGATCTTAGGAAACACTCTTCTTAATAAACATAGAAGTCGAAGGGTCGATAGCTCTTAGATATGAGTCGATGGCTACATTAGGCGGTACCTCGTAAGGAGCTTGTAGTCTCTTGAATGCCCTTTGGAAGCTAGTATTAAAATTTTGTAATGGCTCATTTGGTGACTTCTTAAGAGAAGCGAACTGATGGTATAGTGTTCCAGGATCTACGTACACTCAGAATTGATCGATGAAAGCCTTCTCCAAGATGTCCCAACCTGTGATAGAATTTGCAGGTGAGGTTAAGTACCAATTGTATTCATTCTCTCCAAGTGAATATGGGAAAGGTCTACATACTATATCTTGGAGTTCAATATGGTTATGAACAACTGCATCTTTGAATGCTTCAATATGTTCATCAGTCGTTCATCCCCCCAAATAATAAAATTTGCTGCAAAATTTATCTGAGTTTCTAGGTAGGTCATGTATACCCCCTGGTATGGTTCCTAGTGGTGTGGTGTCTTGGTTAAAGTAAGCCATTAAAGGTGGTGATGGTGGACGTTGAGTCACAAAAGGTGTAGCAATAGGTTGAGGACTAGGAATCAATTGATCTTCTACGTTGAGTATGGATGATTGTCCTGGTGAGGCTATTGAGGGTTGTTTCTTAGCTTTGTTCCTCTTTCTCTTAGTGGCAGGTCCTAACTCTACTAAGTAGGATGGTGAAGAATTACTCCTAAGAACTCGATGGAATCTCTCGGGAGACAAAGATGATATACGATCTAGCTTAGTATCTCAATTCTCTGGTTGAGGAGGTGGTTGTAGATTCTCCTCAAGATTAAGTTCTCTTTGTGCCTCTGTGTCTATACGTATAGCCTTTTTTCTCTCATTGTCCAAGACTTTTCATGCTTGTAACCAATCATTATAATCTCTTGTATTGTCCCAAGCAAAATTGTATAGTTGGGTAAGAATGTTGTCTTGCTCATTGTTGAGGTTAGGTTGGGTAAAGGGCATCAATCCATCTCCTGGAAGTACCATATGTGGTTAACCAGTGAGGGGACTAGTCTAGGCCCTCCTTCTAGCGCCAATTTCTATTGACAACTATTTTAACACACCCGCCAACAGTCAAGTAGTCAATGTGAACACTCACCACCTCTCCTGAAAAGCAATGAATTTGGGAAAACTCACTACCCCATAGTCAAGTCAAGACAGTGATGGGAATCCCAATGGTTGATGTGGTTGTACCTGTAAACAAGGCCTACTAGTTGAAACTAAATCTCGTTGGTCGTGAATGGCTAAACTTTCTTTCTTTGTATTTTATGATTTAAGATTCTCTCGAAAATAAACTGGGAAGAGTAAAAGGGAACAAGAAAATAATAATAAAACCAATACAATAACAACTTAATGAACTACTCAATTAATTCCCTGCAATCCAAGAAATTATCAAATATTATCCAAGTTAGCATTCAACAACGGACCTCTAGAAAACCTGCAAAATCATCAATTTCATGGACTTATGGAAATAAAATCATCAACAATATGGCCTATTAGAGTAATTCTCATACACCACTGACGTGCGCAATGTGATTCATAAAGTGATAAACAAAAATATCAAACCACGTTGCTCACTCCAAATAATAGACATTACCAGATTACATAGAACAATTTAGTAGAATATAGACGTAGATCAGGCAAACTACAAGTTGCTTCTTATATTAATCTCAATGAATGTATAACAAAATAACTCCACTTCTTAAAAATCTGCAAAATATTCTAAAATTTCTAAGTGGGCCACAAATCATCAATTTGGGGACCCTTACAAATGAATCCAACTTCTCAATTTATAGAAGTTTTCTACCCTATTATCTAGGAAATAAATCTAACCTAAATTAAGAACTGAAACTAGGAGTCGCAATTAACTTGCAAGTTTCTACCTTGATACTCCAATTAACTATTATGAAATGGGGGTTGCATGAGCACTACGAAGACCATGCTGGATGAGCCACATTTTCGTAATCATGCAAAAAATTTCTCAAAATTGGAACCTGAGTTGGAGCTGCAGCTCGAAAATAGAAAAATTAGGGTCATGTGAAAACCCTGGTAATTTTAGTAATTATATGTTCATCCTTCACTTTTTAATAAAATCTCTATAATTATCCACTATGCATGCGACTGCTTGGATAGGAGGATCATCTATGTGTTCAATTATAAATTTATACTTCTTCAAAACTTCATCTGCATGCTTCTTTCCTTTCTCTAGCTCCCCTATTGTCTCTTCCACCTCTTGACACTGAGTGATCAAGTATGTGTACCTATCCATGAGGGTGACATCAAACTAGGCCGAAGGTCCTAAGTGTTGAACCTCATATGCATCCCACTAATTCAAAACTTGTTGTTGCTCCATTATTCTGAAACTAGTTAATCCTAAACCAAAGGCTCCAAGCATATGTTTTACAAAATTCTCATATGACAAAATTTCTCTAAGGAGAGGAACCCGAATCTCTGCCATATCCTTCATATATTGCTAAAACATTTCAATCTTCAGCTCCAAAATGTACACATAGGACTACAAGTTTTCACAATTGTCCCCTCCTAAAAGGTCTTCCTCCATTATTGTCTTTGCCCCTAACCACAATACTTTATTCAAAATTTGGAACTGCTTATTAAAAATGCTTAGCTTCCATTCCCATTGCATAGAACAAGAAACTAAAGCTCTGACTACCTTTACTGCCCTCCGGTATATCCTCATAGTATCCTGCACAAATAATCTAATCTTAGTTGCATTTACTTAGGTCCATAATTTGGCTGCAGCGGCCACCCGTCTCACCTCCACTAGTGCCTTCACTTCTCCTTCTGGAAATGATGAGGTCGAAGGTAGGTCATTAGCACCACAAGAGTCTAGAGTTTTCCTCATTTCAATTAGGAGCTTCTTGTATTTCCCTAGTTGTGCTTTGAGCTCCATGTTTGAAGTATGCTCTTTTTCAACACGCCCCCTAACAACACTTGTGGCTAGCTCCAAAGTATATAGCTCTTGCCACTTGGTTTGTTTACCCAAATTTACCTAGGATATTTGATACTTGGGGGAAGCTTGTCCCTTAGCTTGGAGTGGAATTACCACATCTACAATCACTTCACTGGAGCCCATTTTTGATAAATGATGAACAGTTTTTAGCTTCTTAGCCTTTGGTGGCTCCTCGATGATTACTTGTTGTAAAGTGACCTTAGGAAGCTCTGCCTTTCTCTTTTTCTTCTCAAAAGTGAATTCAAGCCATAGCAGTATATCTTCATCCTTGTCACCTTGATGTGACACTATATCTACAGTTATAACATGGACCTCCGCCTGCTCCTCTGCTTCATCTCTTTCATCTGCCTCTGTTTGCTCGATATCTTGAGGTGAGGTAACTTGGCGGGATAGATTTTTTTGGAGAGCCTGTTGCTTATATAACTCTCCCATTTTGTCACTGACCTCTTCATTGAATGTCATCTTTTCCTCACCTACCTCTATTTCACCTTGCTCGGCTGCTATATCCTTGAGGAGGTCCTCTTGATCTTGAGGGGTTAGAACTAGTCTTTTGAACTACTTGTGAAAAAGAAATTTTGAGGGGTTAGAACTAGTCTTGTGAAAAAGAAATTTTGAGTCTGGTGGACGGACTTCATTTATTTGCAAATGTTATCAGAGAGGATATGCGGCCAATCAAAATATTGTTTTCTAATTAGGATAGTGGTCATAAACTGGAACATCCATGGATGGAAATGCTTACAATCAGATTTGCCAAAGGCCCTGCTCAGCATAATAATCAAGTTACTTTGGGGCTCCTTGAAGTCCGCCCTTAGGATCTTTGTTGCATTGACACCTGTTTTCCTCTCTTCTTCTAGCCAGTTTTCATTCGTGTGCCTTTTATTTGCTGCAACTTTGTCATTCCATGCCTTCAAGGCCTCCTCTTCAGCTGAGAGGAATATCTCTTCTCTAGTCAGGATACCAAACATGAACCCCAGCATGTTGGGAGACAAGTCTATAACAGCCCTTCCCTGTGTGTCAGTGCACTTTCTAGTGTCCGGGTTGTAGAAATGAGCAGTTGTCATTATAAAGTTTGGTGCTTGCACTGATTGTGGAAAATAGTTGTCTCCACTAAGCCTGATATTTTGATTCCCCTGTGTAGGGCCTCTAGTTTGGGCTTATTGACCTGGGTTCTGATATCTTCAATTACAATATGGTCAATCTCCATGTCGGTAACCCATTTGATTTGATCATCCAACTTTGAAGAGTAGACTTGTCCTTGATAGTGGTACTTCATGGTAACAGGAAGTCTGATAATATCTTTGCTTCTTTTGCTAGAAGATGAGTCCATCTAAGTACCTAAACCTATGAGAAGAAAATGAGGATCAGTTCTTTACAAAAAACATATAAATTTCCTTCACTTCGGGACTCCGGGCTTCCGCAGTAGGAAGTTTTTTTTCTTTTAAAATAGGGTCTGAAACTCCACGGCTCTGGGGTTCTGAGGTAGGTACTCATGGATGCAATCCGGAACTCTAGGGTTCTATGTTTGGTAGATAGCACTTGATTCCGGAACTCCAGGGTTCCGGGTTTAAGCTTATCTCAGGATCCCGTGGTGTCGAGCCAAATAGCCAATAGGAGCTTAGTAAAATGATTCATAAAAGATAGACCTCAGAACTGCAGTGTAGGGGTTTCAAGGTCAATGATAGGGCTTCCTAGAGAAATAATCCGAAACTCCGAGACTCCGGGGTTCCAAGTTAATCATAAGCAAGTTTCAACAAGTTCCTGGAACTCTGGGGTTCCAGGATTTTGGGGTAGGGAAGAGAAAATCACCCGGAACTCCGGGGATCCAGGGTTATGGGGTAAGGAAATTAGGGCACGCGGGATATGCCAAAAACACACAAAAATGAAAAAGAAGAGGAAACAAAAAACAAAACAAAAAAATGACAAAGAAAGAAAATCTAACCTATAAACGACCAAAAGGGCAAGAAAAATCACGTACCCAGTGGATCAAAAATGCCCAAGAACAAAAAAGGAAGCTCAGCAGTTCGGAGGCTCGCAGTTAGGAGGCAAGGAAGAAGGAGCTCTGAATGCACAAATGAATTTTAAAAGTTCATCATTCCTATTTATACCCCCTCCCAAAACCTGTCTGTGCAAGCAATTTAAACAGGACCTTGGGACTCCGGGGTCCTGAGGTTCTGAGCTCAACAAAACAAACATCCTACCCTAGGACTTGGGGGTCTGGGGTTGGAAGGAAAGCAAACCAAGATCCACTTCGAGACTCCGGGGTTCCGGGGTGGATCAGACACATACCTCGGGACTCTAAGACTCCGGAGTGCCGAGGTATAGGATTCAAAGAATGAGACCAACCTCAAGACTCCGTGGGTCCGAAGTTCCGAGGTTAGTGAAAGAAAAAAGAACAAAAGAGAAACCTTGGGACTCCAAGACTCCGGAGTTCTGAGGTAAGAACAAAATGGAAAAGAGAAAATCAAAACCGAACAACAACAGGGGACCCATACTGTAACACAAGGAAACTAATGGGGAATGGATATGCAAGGCATAACAATTCTAATTAGGAGCAACATAGCCATTCTTTGTAACATCCCATATATCTCTTCCAATGCAGTTCAGATGTGTCTCTATTCTAATCTTCCATATACCATAGTTAGTTCCATCAAGTTTGGGATTGTCCTTCCTGAAGATATTTGCTGCCATAGGATCTCCTCAATTTGTTAGGCTTCTACAAAAAGAGGACTAGGCTTTGATACCAATTGTTAGGAACTAGGAAGGACAACTGAGAGGGGGGGTGAATCAGTTGTCAATAAATTATAACCCAAAACAAATTAGTCCAACTTAAAACTCAGTGTCGATAAAATAGATTAACAGTTATATTAATATCGGTACAACTTAATGCATGAAATAGAAAGAGAAACAACATCCATAGCACATGACACAGAGATTTTGATGTGGAAACCTTGTAAGGGGAAAAAACACAGTGGGAAACCTTACCCACAATCATATCATGCTACTGCAGATAGTAAGTGAATACAATAATGGGGTCTACACATGCAAAAAGGCCAGCCTCCTAGAGCTCACTGCTCAATCACAAAATTAGGAGTCACACTGACTACACAGTTGGATGGTTAAATCCAATAATCAATGTATTGCTTCAATATATCATCTTCAATGTTGGATTCAGTACCAGTTTAAGCTCTACGCATGAGGACCAAATACCTTCATGACCTTTAACAACCTTCCTTCAACCTTCAGATGATATCTGTGTGATTCGCACAAGGATCTGCTTATTTTCGCTCTTCACAATGATCTCAACATGTATGCATATCTCTTGCAAATAAGATCTTACAATTATTTATACAAAACCTAAGACCTCATGATTAGGTCGGCCCCCTAAAGATATTACATTTAAATCAATTACAAAATAATTCTTGGTGTAATACAATATGTCGGCCTCAATACATTTACACATTATTCAGTCAATAAACCATTTCCAAAATGTGTCGTGTTGATCTGGAACATGATATCTTGTACTGGTCCATAACCTAGACCTATATGCCAGTAAAGGCAAATATGTGATCATGATCAAACCAATATGCAAAATTCCAAATGCAAACATCCAATCCATGTCTTTGACATAACCAAATGATCTTCAAATGATAACAAGTCATCATCAACTTCCTGAGTTGTTGGTGAAACATATACCGGTGACTGTGCATAAGCCAATATCCATGTCGAGACCACAATGTGTCAGTTGAACAAAAAACCAATATAACCAGAGTGCCAAATCAACAATCTAGACCTATAGAAAGATAAGTGTTGACATCAATAACAAAACCAATGCAACACATGATGAAGTCATCCATAATACCAACAGCCATAACCATTGGGGTATGGTTAATGTTTTAGAGAATTCCAGCTGTTGAGGACCAAAATTTTCCAAGAACCATTTATTAATTTCGCTGGGTTTGGTTGAATTAAAAGGAGTCATAGGTGTGTCTGCAAGAAAAATACCAATCTTCTCAAAGATATGTTCTTGGGCCTCCATTTTCCCCTAGAAGAAGATGAGTTCCTATAAAAACAAGATTATCTTGTGCAAACTAGGACTTAGCAGGGTTAATAGCTAGGCCATAGGATTGAAAAATTTGGTGGAATTGTTTGATGGAGCAGGGGTCTTGATCAATAAGAAGGCTTAAGAAATTGATCATACAGCAGCCCAAAAGTGAGGCAAGTTTCTCAAAGTTTGTTGCTCAGTCAGAAAGTATTTATGATTTACCAAGTTCTAGTGATCATAAGAATCTTTCTGAGGATGATGAATGATTTTCAGATAGTGGCTTTCAAGTTCCTCTGATACCACCATCTGAAATCTATAATGATGTAAAAGGTTTTAACAAGCTATTGCATAGAACCTTCTACTTCATATCTTGCAGAATTTCGATGAATTATTGTCCACAATGCCTTTGCTTGGCTAAAAGAAACAGGACTTACAACGGATAGCAATCTTAAAGTTCAAAGGAATTAAAGGAGCAATCTATAATTTCATTAGAATTGAGGAATATTGACACATAAAGATATTAACTTAGAGGCAAACTTATTTATTAATATGAAACTTCCATGATGATTACAAGAACATATGATACAAGGCTCTGTTTCAATCCACGAACTGTAACTCTTTTCTAAACAAAAAATATCTTCATCTTCTTCTTCTTCCCTATAATTTTTTATTGAATAACTATTCCTTTTGAAGATCTTGGAGGACTCATGTTGGTTTTGAGTTCAAAGATGAACCTTTCAGGTTCTATAGTCTAACTGATAGCCTCTTGTTGTTGATCCAATATTTCTTCTTCCTGGATCATTTGAATTTCCCTTTTGAACTTGCTGAGAAACCCTTTTAAGAAATTTGAGTCATCGTTGTATCCATTTCCTTCTTGATACTATTCCTATATATGATTGAGAGAATGGATTTGACTTATCCTTTATTGGTATCTCTATTAAAGGGCCATAGCGCCTGAGAAAATCCTAGGTTCTTTGGACTACAGGTTTGGTGGCCATTTTTGTCAAATCCCTTTTTCTACCTTGTAAAACTTCAATTTTTTTCTTATTTTTGTTCCATTTTTCAGGCCCAATCATCATTGTTTTCTGAATATCTTCAAGTTTGGTAATTTCATCAACAACATCCAGCAATTGTTCCTTAGGTGTTTTTTAAATCGATCGTCCTCATGTCATTCTAATATAGAATGAGATCTCAGATTCTTCAGAATATAGTAATGGTTTGTCAAATTGTTCTTGAGTTTCTTGAAACTCTTCTTCTAAAAGGTCAAATTGATCTTCAAAATTTGATATGAAAATATCATCAAGCTCATTAGGATAATCATGAATAGATTCATATTCATTAGGGTCATCTAAACCTTCAGATTTGATTCATTTTACCTTGTCTTTATTTTTTGCCTGATTCTTATTAGGACACTTATTTGCATAATGATTTCCCTAACATAGATAAGAGGTTGGACTCTGTGAGCTTCCTTTCCTTTTGGATTTACTTTTTTGTCTAAAATAACCCTTGTTTTTACTAAAAAAAATTGTTTGTTTTGGAAAGGCTCATCAGTACATGTTTTACATGATCTTTTCTTAGCCTTTGGTCTAGAGTGCTTCACATAAGGACTAAAGCCATAACTTCACTTGAAAGCTTTACAAATGGATGGGGATAATATTGGCTTTAGATTTCTGATTTCTTTCTTGTGTTTGATTTCAGCACAAATATCTTCATTGATTTCTTTTAGGAATTCACACAACTGAGGAAATGTGTTTTCCTTATATTCAAGCCCTTCTTTAACAAGATTTTCATGATTTTTGTGTTGAAAGTAATCACTGGTTTTTTTTAAAAGCCTTTTAAAACTTATGGCATGTACATTAATTCAAAATTTTGTTCACGGCCTGAGATATAAAAATTATGATATTGCTCTATACAATATTCTTCAAATTTGGACATATCACAACATTTATTTCTTATAAATCTGTTATAGGCCATTCTTTCCATGGTATTTGTTCTTCTAGCAAACATCCTAATCAACTAAGCACATACTTGATCTAACCCCTTTTGAAGAAGATCATCCCTATATCTCTTCTAATTATCCCATGCCTTTTGAGCTAGACCTGACATGGAATTGAGGGCCTATTTTATGATTTTGGTCGTAGGAATTGATGGGTTTGTACTCAAATAGTTCTGAACCCATTCTCTAAGAGAATCTATATTTCACATATTTTTAATGGGGCTAAACTAATCAAAATTGAACCACAGAGGGGTTTCAGCCCTGTAGTTTTGCACATTTTTTAATGGGTCATATGATTCATCTTTTCTTTTCACCATTTGGATTTTTCCTTTTCCCTTTCTTTCTAGGTTGTCTTCATAAGATATATTTTTGGGGTTCCATATTATTTCAATCTTTGGATTAGGGAGCCTCACTTGGAGACCTCTCCCTTTATATTGAGTTTATTAATAACTAGCCACACTACTTGGGAAAGATGGGATCCTAAGAGGGGTCATTTTTAGTTGACTTTCTGCTTTCAATTGACTATTTGACACATTTGTTTTAATACTAATTTATTCCAAGACTATATTTTGTTGTAATTTTTGGATGAAAAGATTCACCTATTGGGTACTTTCGACTATTTGTTGTTCTTGTGTAGTTATTTGTTGAATAGTTTTAGCAACTGTGGATACTTTTGTTCTAAGTGCTTTAGCATTTTATTGTTGCTTTGCCCACCAAGCTTCTTCTTGACTCTTAAATATATTATAATTGGTACGAAGGTGCAAAAGATCACCTTGAATTTCCTAAGTCCACTTGTCTGAGAGACGAGCTTCAAGTTGGGTAAGTTTAGCAACGAGGTCATGATTATTGGTAAGTTGACTAGCCTAAAATTTGGTCAGTCAATTTTAGTGGCTAGATGTTTACAGCAGAGATCTTCAATAAGAAATATATACTTATAGGCACAATTATTA
Organism: Cryptomeria japonica; assembly: GCF_030272615.1. NCBI lineage: Eukaryota > Viridiplantae > Streptophyta > Pinopsida > Cupressales > Cupressaceae > Cryptomeria > Cryptomeria japonica. The sequence continues at coordinate 396,443,965 of NC_081413.1, forward strand.
GTCCAGTTAAGGAGTTTACTTTGGCTAGGTACCTCAAATTCGCCTATGCCAGATATGTGTTGAGGCCAAAAAATGATCTGAAATTTTGTAGTATTGTCATATTGCATAAAGTTTGAGAATCTCGGTATGATTCCGAGAATAATACTTTTACCAACATGAGTAGACATTTCAATTTCATATTCATTTGAGATATCAGGTTCAGGGAAAATGAGTTTTCCTGAAAGAATTCTAGCATGCCCTATATAGAATGTGTACTGACAATTATCACATTTCATCAGACCATTTTTTAGGTCAAAATAATGGGCATGAGGACATGAACTAGTTGGACCAAGACTAGGTGGTTTGGGGATGATGGATTGTTGTTGAGGAAGACTGAGGCATTTTTTACAAATTCGACAAAAATGATATCCTTTGGTATTAAGCACATAAGGACCATGGTCACAGAATGGTTGAATAGGAGTAATAGTATATGACAATTGTTTTGGAATGGATGATTTAGAGGTTTTGGGAGGCACGGATATTGATCTAGAAGGATTGGGAAATTCTAGGATTGCCTAATTTCATGTTTCTCTAATAGTAAGAGCTCTGAGTTGGGGTTGTTTTTGCTGATGTTCCTCATCATGGATCTCTTGAATCCATTTGGTAGGAAGTTGCATATCCTTCCACTAAGTTATAGTGGGTGCTCGGATCTGGTATGAGGAGCTAGTAGAGTTCCAAATTACACTATGTATGCTAGAAATGTCGTCTTCCACCTGCAAGAGGGAAAACACTTAAAACACACCAATAAAGCATTGCATTAGATGTTAGAAATCAAAACACATTAATAGATTAAAAACTCTAAAATCGCCTCGTTGTCCTCTATCTCTAAAGATTTCTAAGATTCAAGGTGGCCCTCACTTGGAAGAGCACTTGATGCTCGAGATGACAACCTAGAGAACGAGTTATATGAAAAGTGATACTAGAATCAAAATGGATGCAACTAGGATTCTAGTGAGTGCTAAGAGATGAAGATGAAGATGAAGATGAAGGATGCAAGCTAGGTGATTAGGAGGCAAAGTATATTCCAAATTGAAAGCTCAGTATGCTATGTGAGTTAATTAAACTAAAATGAGAATGCAAAACTTATAAAAGAAGTGAAATTAAGCTGGGATGGAAGATTAAAATGCAACTAAATGAAGCTAAACTATGTGTTATGGATGCTTGAGGATGATGTTGATGCTTGGTGATAACAAGGAGAGATCCTTAACCTACAATGTGACTATAATTTTGATGCACAAAACACTTGATGAATTGAAGAAGGAATGGGCTCTATTTATAGGGGAAATAGAGAAATGGATGGTTGAGATTGAGTAATCTCAAAAAGGGCTAGGATTGAAATTTATCAATCCATGGGAGAGACTCAATCCAATCCCAAGTTGAAAAATGTCACCTTGAGAGGGCTTGAGGGGATGCTAATCAAGCAATCAGGGATAACCTCAAGGAGTAACATCATGGATAATGTTATTAACCAGGGAGGCATGATATCACCCAAGAGGTAAACTCTTGTGCAACATAGGTAAATGGTTAAGGGACAACCATCATGGCTAAGGGGTGTGGATTTGTAAGAAGCATTAAATACCTTACAATAATTTTGGGGCTAATTTGTAAGGCTCTTATAAATTTCCCCAAATCTGGAGAAGTGACTCCCCCAATTTTAGGGATGGGACATGATTAGGAGAATAGGACATGATTAGGATATGATTAGAAGGCTTCTCAAAGAATGATTAGGGGAATGTAGGATTTTGCAAGTGGGTGAGGGAAAATAGGTAATTTTGGTAAACTAAAATGATTTAATTTAGCCAAAAATGGGATACCATTTGCATTTGTAGGATGTTGCAAGTGGGGGAACTATTCATAAATTAATAATGATTTATTTATTTGCAAAGGGTATTTTCGATTAAATGTGAATTTAATCAAAAAGGGGAAAATGATTTTTTATCAAATAAATAAGATTTATTCAATCAAATGGATAAGGGTACTTAATCAAACCTTTGTTTAATTAATTGGTTAGGCTAGACGAAGGAGATTTAATCAAATCTTAATTTAATTAATTGGAAGAATTAGGGATAATTGAATGAATAAGATTCACTTAATTCATTATGCAACTTTTAGGTGTCTCCATTTTTCCCCTCTTTGAATCAACGTGTGACCACATGTTGATTCAAAGAAAAACGCTAAATTTGTCGTTAAAATTTTTCGATATGATGTTGGCACCAAAATTGTTGATATGATTTTCTGAATATGAAAAATTGATTTCTATATGATATGCTAATATGATTCTATCGATACGAAGCCGATATGAGACTGATAGCATTTCGATATGATACGCTGATATGGAATTATTTGGTCGATATGGACCCGATATGAGACTGATATGGAGATTCAATATGATAATGCCCCTCTTCAATATGAAGCCCCAGATATGAAGAACTGATTTGATATGGAAAGTCAATATGAAACTAATATGAAATTGATATGGAGATTCAATATGACGTCAGTGTTGATATGAGACTGATATGAAATTGATATGGATATTCGATATGAAGTCGGTGTTGATATGAGACTAATATGAAATTGATATGGAGATTCGATATGATAATGCCCCCTCGGGAGATCATTCATGCACTAAAGGCATGAATGATTTCTCAAAAGAAGAAGAATGTTATTTGAAAGATAGAAGAGTGGATAGTTGATGATATGCATGGGTTTGATAAGAGTGATCAGGTTTATTGGATTGATAAGAATGAGATGAAGTCCAGTTTTAGGAATGAAACCTCCCGTATAAGATAAAGATGATCAAAACGTCTATTTTTGGGAACGATATATCCTGTATAATACATTATCAAAACGTCTGGTTTCAGGAAAGATACATCTTTTATAAGACATGATAGAATGGATCAGATGAAAAGGATTCATAGAATTGATAAGATTGAGATCAAGTCTAGTTTCAGAAATGACACCTCCTGTATAAGACAAAGATGATCAAAACATTTGGTTTCAGGAATGATTTATCTTGTATAGGACCTGATCAAAAGGTCTGGTTTCAGGAAAGATACATCTTGTATAAGACATGATAGAATGAGAGTTGGATGAATGATGAAGATATGAAAGTGAAGAAATATTCCATGATGATGCGAGAGATATACATGTGATGGACGCGATGATAAATGTAAGTAGATGATGATGAGATGTATCTTGAAAATGAGATGTATGATGTGAGATTTATCTTGAAAATGAGATGTATGATATGAAATGATAATGCAACTGAATGCAATTATAAAACGATAAAGATAATGAAATGATACTAATGCCTAATTAAAAATGATATGCAACCTAATGCAAGATTAAAATGATAATGATAACAAAATGATACTAATGATGCCAATGCATTCTAGTTCCCAAATGTTTCCATCTATTTTGATCAAAGTGCCAGTGCTTCCCTTGTTTTCATCATTGGGCCTTGATTTGTTGAAAGTTGATACAAGCATCATGGTATAATTAAACCATAATGACCTGAGTATAACTTACATGGATTTTGATACTGCAAGATGACACAAGCATCAAGGTATAATCAAACCAAGATGACCTAAGTGTTGATATGCCTTGAGATGATCAAAGGCACATTGGTGACGTTCATCCAGCAGCTCTAGCTCTTGTAACATGTTGACTCGATATTCCTCATCTGGAATGAGGCCTTTCAAGGATACTCAGAGTGACGGAATCTCTACTTCAATAGGTAGAATAGCTTCTAATACATAAACCAATGACTATGGTGTACCTCTTGTAGGTGTACGGATACTCATTCTGTAGGCCCAAAGTGTAGAATTGAGCTGGACATGTCAGTCTTTACCAGCATCATTCACTGTCTCTTTGAGGATTTTCAAGATTATCTTGTTTGAAGCCTATGCTTGGCCATTCGCTTGTGGATAATAAGGTGTCAAAAAGCGATGTTGGATATGGAATCACTCACAAAGCTCTTGAACATCTTGATTTTTGAAAGGTCTTCCATTACATGTGATAATGGAGCTAAGGATGTCGTACCGATAGATGAGGTAATTCAGAATGAAGGAAGCTATATGTTTGTCAGTCACTATAGTCAATGGAACTGCCTCAATCCATTTGGTGAAGTACTCAGTGGCCGTGATGATGAATTTATGTCCATTCAACGAGGAAGGATGAATCTTTCCCACTAGGTCAAGTCCCCATTGACACAAAGTCCAAGATTTTTTGAATGGTTGCAACTCTTGCATTGACGCATGTATGAGGTTGCCATTAATTTGGCACTTAGGGCATTTCCAAGCAAACTGGTAGGACTCTTTCTCCATTGTAGGCCAATAATATCCCATCCTTAGTATTTTCTTGGCAAGAGTCGAACCACTTGAATGCCTACCACAAATACCTTTGTGAAGCTCATGTAAGGTGGAGTCAGATTCGTTATGATCAAGGAATCAAAGAATAGTACCATCAAGACCTCGGCGATAAAGTGTATTAGTGGTTAAGGTATAGCGGAGTTCTTGTTAGATAAAGCTTCATTTTTTGTTATGAGATAGGTCTGGTGGGAGGGTATTGTCTTTGAGGTAGGCATAAATAATCCCGTATAGGAGTGAAACAGAACCGTTAATGGCACATATGACTTGGGATTTTGCATTGTCATAGGCAGGAGAAAATAACTGCTCCACCAGGAACTCATTGTGATTTTCCTTATCTGGAATTTGTAAAAGTGAGGTGATAGTGGCCATTACGTCAGCAACTCTATTGTTTAGCCTTGGAAATTGTTCAATTGTGATGTGTACAAAGTATTTCTTAAAATCCTCCACCATGCGTTTGTATGGCATCAGCTTATCATATTTCGTATGATAGTCATCATTGATCTAATTGATAACTAATTGAGAGTCCCCATAGACTTCCAATTCTGTTATTTTCTATTCCACGACTACTTTGATACCTGTCACTAGAGCTTCACACTCGGCAATATTATAGGTGTATCATAACATCAATCTATAGGATCACAGAATTGTGTGTCCTTTTGGAGTGACAAACAATATGTTGGCACCTAATCCATGCTATGTATAGGATCCATCAAAGTATAGGGTCCATTCCTTTGGCACAACAGTGAGCACATTCGTATTTGGAAATTCCACCTGTAGTGGGTGTTTGTGTAGTAGAGGTGCTTCTTCATGCAGAGGTTGGCACCAATAAGGTGACAAACCCACACACACACTCCTAGGTCTTACAATACCTATGCTTCTTCTCAAGGTCTCAACCCACTCCAATGTGGAATTGGATTCTTACCCCTATTAAGGATGGTACAACACTTCCATGCTCTTATTAAGACTCACTAAGACCTTCCACAATAATGCTTTGGGATACAAGTTTGAGTATTGATCCTTGGCTACAAGTTTGAGTATTGATCCTTGGCTTAATTAGACCTACCGGCTAGTAGCCTTATTTTACTGATTTTTTGGTTTTTTCTCCAAATTGTGCCAAACAACATACCAAAAAATTTTGGGTTTCAAATACCCTTTTGGAATTACTATCAAATTCCAAAATTTTAGGCTTCCAACCTATTCCTGCACTCTCCAACACCTACTTGGTTCACATGCCTAATTGATCAAGTTAGGTTTGTTTTACAAAGGAAGTATATGAGAATGGGGTCACATGAAGGTTTTAACTCTTCAAGAGGCTTCTTATACTTCCCAATATTCCCAATCCAGCAATTAACTCATCAATTCATCATTCTTCATTGTGTGCACAATGAATCCCATTCTAAGCTAATCTAAACCCTCAAACAGTTTAGACTAGGGCTTGGTGGTAAAATTACCAAACCAACTCCTCTGACCTTTCCCCTTTGGAATCTTAGAACACATGCATCTAACTTGCATTCTACCAATGGCCACTGGATTCCAATGGGTAGATTGCAATTCAGGCCTCCATTTGCATTGTAACCCTTAAAAATTGAGGGTTTCAGACCTGCAGAGAGTAAACCACTTATAACTTCCTCCAAAATTCACTTCAAGAGTTCAGACTGAGTGCATTAGAAAGGTGATTCAGGGCACTTTCTAATCAACTCATATTTTTATCACAATATTTCACACCATGTATGGACGGTATGGAAAACTATCACTGTTATGGCAAAATCAGACTTGTTCTATTCACTTTCTCCACCAAACTTTACAAAACTCTTCAAAAAACCTTCCCCATGGTTGTTCAAGAATATATATACCCTCCTCAACATCCATAACCAACTTTTGAATATTTATGAATGTTGGAGAGGTAGTTGTCATCCTACTGGCAACTTTGAAAAGTTGTTTGACAACAAAGTGCAACATTTTAGCAACTTGGACAATATTGGGAATTAAGTACTTAGACCTTATGGAAACATATCCAAGGTCATTATTTGACTCCAAATACATAACAAAACATCCTATACCTAACAACACTAAAAATCCAAATTCCAAGCCTTCATGGCCTAATAGACCTCTAGGTTTATATGCTCACCTGAGATATTATTGACCATACAAATAGGCACTCTATTACATCAAGGGTGATCATTGATCCAACCCATTATTACAACACAAATGAACATGTAAACACCACCATGGATAGAACCTTTCTTTAAAATTAGAAGGTGCTCTGCACCATACACCCGAGCTCCAAAAAAACACAAGTCCTTTGAGTTGGGATATCTACCAGTCTAGTTCCTGTCTTCTCAATGGCCTTTGAAGTCATCTAGGTAGCATCCTCTAAAGTTTGATTCTTCCATTTGACTAGGTAATCCAAGTAAGTCTTCCTCCTTGTCTTATTCCTAACCCTTTGATCCAAAATGCACTCAATCTCAGGTTTGAGAGGGGGGGGAAGTCCTTCCAACATAACTGGACCAAAAGAATCAGATGGACCTACAGCACAAACATCATCCACAAAACCCTTATATGCATATATGTCAAAAACATTAAATATAGGAGATAGACCAACATTAGGGGGTAGATCTATCTTGTAGGAATTTGTCCCACATATTTTTAGGACCTTGAAAGGACCTATCTTTTTCATGAGTAGCTTGGTATACTTCTCCTTAGGGAGCCTCTCTTTTTTTAGATGAATCGTCACCATACCTCCCACCTTGAACTGAACATCTCTCCTTGTGACATATGTTGCTTGCTTGTACTTTTCAGAGGTTTGAACCAATCTATCCCTGACTTGTTGGTGTATGTCCTTCATGACTTCAGCAAAATCATCTGCTTGAGCACTCCTGTCAATATTTTGCACCTCTCGAAGTTCAAAAACACCTCTAGGATGGGTTCCATATACATTTTGGAAAGGACTCAGTCCTGTACTTATGTTCACAAAGTCATTGTATGAGAATCTGCCTATGGAAGAATGGCATCCCAAGTGGCCTCATGGTCCTTAGTCAAGCACCTCAACAAATTTCCAAGGGATCTATTAATCACCTCTATCTTTCCATCAGATCGAGGGTGATAAGTAGAAGAGAAAGACAAATTTGTCCCCAGCCTACACCACAAAGTCCTCCAAAAATGTCCCACAAACTTAGGATCCTAGTTTGATATGATGCTCAAGGGTAACCCATGAATTCTAACAACATCCCTGAAGAAAAAACCTGCAACACTAGAAGCATCATGTGTAACTTTGCATGGCAAAAAGTGTGCCATTTTTTAAAAGTTGTCCACAACAACATATATACTGGCATATCCTCATTTAGTCCTAGGGAGACCCAAAACAAAGTCCATGCTAATTGAATCCCAAGGTTTAGTAGGGATGGGTAATGGAGTATATAGATCTGCATTGGAACTTTTTCCCTTTGCCCTTTGGCATATCCCATACTCTGTCACATACTTTCTTAGAAATGACTACATCCTAGGCCAAAAGTAAAATCTCCTAACCAATTCAAGTGTCTTATCAAGTCCAAAGTGACCTCGCAAACTCCCACAATGTTTTTCCTTAACAATATTTTCCCTCATGGAGCAATTAGGAATACAAAGTTGACTGCCCTTGAAAAGTAAGCCTTCTTGAAGAATATAATCAAAAAAATCAGTATGATACCTGTCATTCATGTCCTTACAAACCTTATAGGCCTCCTTGAAATCTTCATCCTCTTGATACATGTCTTTCAAGGCAGTGATTCCCATGCTTTCCAATTGAATCTCCTAGATTGCTAAGTTCCTCCTACTAAGTGCATCAGCAACTTTATTAGCCACACCTTTCTTATGTAGGATAGTGAAAGTGTAAGCTTGAAGATATTCCATCCACTTCATATGCTTGTGATTTAGTTTCTCATGCCTGTTCAAAAAACTTAGAGCATGGTTATTAGTATACACAATAAACTCCTTAGGTAAGAGATAATGTCTCCACTTCTTAAGAGATTGCACCATAGCATACATCTCTAAGTCATATGTAGAATATTTTTGCTTCGCCTCATTTAGTTTCTCACTGAAAAAATGCCATAGGCCTACCCTCCTGACTCAGGACTCCTCCTATTTCCTTCTTTGATGCATCACACTCAATAGTGAAAACCTTGTGAAAGTCAGGGAGTACTAGGATAGGTTGTTCTGCAATCTTAGTTTTCAAAAACTCAAAATACCTGTCAGCCTCCTTAGTCGAAACAAATTGACATTTCCTTCCACCTTTTATGGTTTCTATCATTGGTGAACTAACCCCACTAAAATTATTAATAAATTTTCTATAAAAGCTTGCTAACCCATGGAAACATTTTACCTCAATTGCTGACTGAGGGGTTGGCCAATTTAGAATTGCCTCCACCTTAGATGGATCCATTTTCAGATTGCCTTGAGAGATCATAAACCCAAGGAACACTAGTTCTTCATGCAAGAAAACACATTTATCCAAATTGATCTTCAACTTCTCCTCATGTAACCTTTTCAAAACCAAATCCAAATGCATTAGATGTTCATCCTTGTCTTTACTAAAAAATCAATATATCATCTAAATACACTACTACAAAATGATTGATGAAAGGCTTAATAATTTCATTCATGAGTCTCATGAATGTACTAGGGGCATTGGAAAGCCCAAATGGAATTACCATCCACTCAAATAGGCTTTCATTGGTCCTAAAAGATGTCTTCCATTGGTCTCCATCTCTGATCCTGATTTGATGGTAACCACTTTTCAAATCCATTTTGGAATAGCACTTGGCCCCTCCTAGACAATCCATCAAGTCCTCCATTCTTGGCATTGGGAATCTATATCTTATTGTTATCTTATTGATGGCCCTAGAGTCAGTACACAACCTCCATGTCCCTTCTTTCTAGGGAGCTAATATTGTTGGGACTGCACAGGGACTTATGCTCTTCCTAATGAACCCTTTCTCTAGAAATTCTTGGATCTGTCTTGCAACTTCTACATTTTGTTTAGGGGTAAGCTTGTATGCTCCCTTATTGGGTAGTGTAGCACCTAGTATGAGGTCAATACAATGACTAATTTCTCTTTGAGGGGGTAAGGAGTATGTGGTACTGTCTGCAACTATCCCTTTATACTTGCCTAGTAGATCTTGAACCTCTTTAGGAACTACTTTCTTTTCTATCTCTAGGCCCTTACGCTGCTTCTTAGGTTTAGTCTTAGGCTTGACAACCATTTCAAAGAAAGGGGTATCTTTCTCCTTCAAACCCTTCATGAACTCCTTCTCATCTACTAGCATAACACTAGTCACAATGTGCTTATCCTTACTATCATCCAGAAGAGGATTCATAGTGAAGTTCACCCCATTCTTGGTGATGGTGTAAACATTCTTCCTTCCTTCATGCCTAGCATCTACATCATATTTCCAAGGCCTGCCTAGTAGCAGATGACAAGCATCCATTTCTACCACATCACACAACACCCTATCCTTGTATTCACCTATTGAAAATTCTATCCAAACTTGTTCACTAATCAAGGCTTGTTGGCCTTTGTTAAACCAAGACACCTTATAGGGATGGGGATGGGAGAAATATTTGCAAGTTAAGTTTAGTAACCATTTCAATAGAAGTTATGTTATCTATGGACACTGAATCCATAATGACTTTACATACCTTGCCTTGTACCTTTCAGGAGGTTCTGAAAAGGGATTTCCTCTAAGGGGGTTCTTTGATGGTTGGTACTTTCAAGAGGGTCCTATTAATCATCAAGAGTTCTCATTGCTCCAGATCTACAGACTTTGAAGTTGATGTGTGGTAGGAGGTCATAATTTGACTATCTTCTTCTTGTATCAGATGTGCTCTTCTATCACCTCCTTGGCTACTATTGCTTAGCTTCTCTCGACACCTAAATGACTGATGCCCAACTTGGTTGCATGAAAAACACCTACCAGTGAAGACACTAGGTCCTCTTCCACCAAATCTTCCTTTACCATTCCCCCTTATTCCTCTAAAGCCACCTCTTCTCCTTGATTCTCCCTCATGTTCCTGATGGTTGGACTCTCCTTGGGGTTTAGGAGATGATCCTCTGCTATTGAATCTACCCTTTCCCCTGAAACTTGCACCTTTTCCTCTACTATTGTGCTCTCCTTTCCTTTTTTGCTTCTCCTCAATCCTAAGTGCCATCTAAAAACACATGTGCACTGATTCAGGATTGAACAAACTCAATCCATCTTGAATACTGAACTTAAGACCATTCATGTACCTTGCTATCTTTTGTGTCTCACTCTCTGGCATCTTTGCCTTGAGTGTCATCCTATGGAACTCCTCAGTGTAGGTACTAACATCCAAATCCCTTTGCCTTAGGTTTTTTAATCTCTTGTGTAAGATGATCTCATGGTCCTCAAGTACAAATTGCCTTTTGATCTCTATCTCCATCTTCTTCCATGAAGTTATAGGCCTCTTTCCTTCTTCATCTCTTTCATTTTGTAGGAAGTTCCACCAACTAAGAGATGAACCCTTCATTTTGGATTTAGCCACCTTCACCCTTTGGTTATCAGGTACCTCTTCACATTCAAAATAATTTACCATTGCTTCTATCCAAACCATACATTCTTCTGGATTCATTTTCTGAGAGAATGTAGGCAGTTATGCTCTATTGTCTCTTCTTCCCACCCTATTAAGGGCTTCAACAAATTGCCTTTGGTCTATTGGCATCTCTTGTCTCTCTTCTTCCTCTTCTCCTTCTCCATCAGAACCTGATGCAACTTCCTTTCCTGCTTGGTCTTTCTTCAACTTTTCTATCTCATCCTCCATCTTTTTATTCTTCGCCGGTTGCTCCCTTACTATCTTGGCCAACTCCATATTTGTCATAGGTCTAGTGGGAATCTCCTCACTATTCTCTATTATGTCTTCCATTTATTTGTCTTTCCCAAGGCTCTTCTGAGGCTCTGATACCACTTGATGCAGAGGTTGGCAGCAGTAAGGTGACAAACCCACACACACACTCCTAGGTCTTACAATACCTATGCTTCTTCTCAAGGTCTCAACCCACTCCAATGTGGAATTGGATTCTTACACCTATCTATGGATGGTACAACACTTCCATGCTCTTCTTAAGACTTACTAAGACCTTCCACAATAGTGTTTTTGGATACAAGTTTGAGTATTGATCCTTGGCTTAATTAGGCCTACTGGCTAGTAGCCCTATTTTACTGATTTTTTGGTTTTTTCTCCAAATTGTGCCAAACAACATACCAACAAATTTTGGGTTTCGGATACCCTTTTGGGACTACTGTCAAATTCCAAAACTTTATGCTTCCAACCTATTCCTGCACTCTCCAACACCTACTTTGTTCACATGCCTAATTGTTCAAGTTAGGTTTGTTTTACAAAGGAAGTATATGAGAATGGGGTCACAGGAATATTCTAACTCTTCAAGAGGCTTCTTCTACTTACCATTATTCCCAATCCGGCAATTAACTCATCAATTCATCATTCTTCATTGTGTGCACAATGAATCCCATTCTAGGCTAATCTAACAGTTTAGACTAGGGCTTGGTGGTAAAATTACCAAACCAACTCCTCTGACCTCAACCCTTTGGAATATCATAATACATACCTCTAAATTTCATTCCACCAATGGCCACCAGATTCCAATGGGTATATTGCAAGTTGAGGCTCCATTTGCATTGTAACCCTTGAAAATGGAGGGTTTCAAACCTGCAAAGAGTAAACCGCTTATAACTTCCTCCAAAATTCACTTCAAGAGGTTAGACCAAGTGCATTATAAAGGTGATTCAAGGCACTTTCCAATCAAGTTAGAGTTTCATCATAATATTTCACACCATGTACGGACAGTATGGAAAACTATCACCGTTATGGCAAAATCAAACTTGTTCTATTCACTTTCTCCACCAAACTTTACAAAACTCTTCAACCAGCCTTCCCCATGATTTTTCAAGAATATATATATCCTCCTTAACTTCCATAACCAACTTTTGAGTAGTTATGAATGTTGGAGAGGTAGTTGTCATCCTACCGGCAACTTTGAAAAGGTTCTTGACAACAAAGTGCAACATTTTAGCAACTTGGACAATATTGGGAATTAAGTACTTAGACCTTATGGAAACATATCCAAGATCATTATTTGACTCCAAACACCTAACAAAACATCCTAGACCTAACAAAACTGAAAATCCAAATTCCAAGCCTTCATGGCCTAATAGACCTCTAGGTTTATATGCTCACCTAAGAGATTATTGACCATACAAATAGGCACTCTATTACATCAAGGGTGATCATTTATCCAACCCATTATTACAACAAATGAACATGTAAACACCGCCATGGGTACAACCTTGCTTGAAAATTAGAAGGTGCTTTGCACCACATCTGCCAATTAATCTATTATTGCTTGTCCTTTGATAGCCCGTCATTTTGTGTACTGAATCTCAAACTCGCTTAGAATCATGACCCATTTTGCTAACCTCCCTGTGAGAGCGACTTTGCTGAGTAGATATTTTAGTGGGTCGACCTTTGCCACTAGCTTGATAGTATGAGCTAACATATAGTGTCGCAGCTTTTGGGAAGTGAACACTACAGCTAAGCAATCTTTTTCGATGAAAGTGTAATTGAGTTCATAGCCATTTCTCATCTTGCTAATGTAATAGATGGCTCTTTCCTTTCCTGTTGAGTCCTCTTTTGCTAGTATTTCCCCCAATGACACTTTTGTTGCTGATATGTAGAGGATGAGTGGCTTTCCCACTATTAGTGGCATCAAAATGGGTAGATTCATGAGATATTGTTTGAGCTGGTGGAATGATTATGCACACTTGTCCTCCTATCTGAAAGGTACATTTTTATGAAGCATATGGTTAAATGGGAGACATTTGTCTGCTAGTTGATCGATGAACCTTATGATAGATTATAGCCTACCTTGAAGAGATTGTAGCTGACTAATGTTCCTTGGAGGTGGCCTTTCCATGATAGCTTGAACCTTTGTAGGGTCCACCTCGATGTCTTTTTTCTAATACAATGTAGCCCGAGTTTTCGGATGTGACCCCGGAAACACACTTTTTAGGATTCAATCTGACATTGAATTGCTCTAGTCATTGAAATATTTTATCCAGGATGTCCAATTGTTTTGCTCTTGTGAATGATTTGGCTAGCAATTCATCCACATAATCCTCCATAAAATCATGCATCATGTCGTGGAAGATTATTGTCATTATTCTCTAATAGGTTGCACCAACATTTTTCAAGCCAAAAGCCATGACATTCCAGCAGTATGTACCCCATGGAAATGTGAATGCAGTTTTATCCTGATCTTCTGGAGCTATCTTGATTTGGTTGTAGCCGGAAAAACCATCCATGAGGGATAGCATTGCATGCCCTGTCGTTAGATCAACAATGGTGTTGATGCTTGGTTAAAGAAAGTCGTCCTTCAGAAAATCCTATTTGAGATCCCTGAAGTCTGTACAAATCCTAATGCATTTATCTAGTTTAGAGACTGACACAATGTTAGAAATCCATTCCACATAATCAGTGGGTCAGATGAATCCTATATCAAGTAACTTCTTCAGCTATGCTTTGACCAATATGGCGACATGTAGATTCATCTTCCTTCATTTTTGTTTGATAGGTTTAGCTCCAGGAGCGATGGATAAGTGATGCATGATGAGATTTGGATATATCCCTAGCATGTCTGCATAAGACCAAGCAAAGTTGATTTGCTTCTCCTTGAAGAATTTGACAAAGTCAAGTTTTTTTTTCTGTTAGTGATTTCGCCAAATGTGTGGTTCTTGTTGTTGCTTAGTGTTAATATTTATTGATTGAGTTGGCTCAATCAAGATTTGTGACCTCTCCTAGTAATATTCAAGAAGAGTGTCAAGTATCCCATCTTTAGGTGCCTCAAAGAGGTTTTCACCTTTAGATGTGTCCTTTGTTTTTACTTTTTTGTGATCTAATACTACCATTAGATGGTTTTCACCATTAGATCGATTGTTCATTTTGTTCATTTTGTGACTGAGAAACTTGACACTCCCCTGATTGCATATATCATTATGTGGTTCACTGGTGGAGCATGTTTCAAGGTTGACTGAGCAAAGGTATTGAACAATGGCCTCATCATTTTGGAATATTGGTATATCATTGTGCTTAGGGTCTTCCCAGTCTATAAGTTCAGGATATATGAGAGGTAGGAGGTCATTTGGTGGGTCAAGATTAGCCATTGTGAGGGTCATGATAGAGATATTGTCATAGTTGTTTGTAACATGGGTGAGGTCTATAAAAATCTCAAGGTTTTTGATGGTACTCTCGTCGATATTGCCTTTTTCATATTGGCGTTGTATGTTCTCACTAGCCCCATAGATATGTTGTGGGCCGAATTCAAATGATCTAGAGCTCAAACCTTGTCCCTCATAAGGAATGGGTGTGTATGCATGGATTATATCCACCTCAATATCCTAAGTAATATCAGAACAAGTGTCCCATTCATACTCATTGGAATCTGTTTCAGAATCATTGTCCAAGGTTACCCCACTGAGTCAGACAAGAATGTTGTATGGCGAAAAGAGCTCATTGATAATCGATACCATTTGGGTAGCTTGTTTTGATTCAAGATCGGTACTTGTTTGTACTCTTTGAATTTTCTCATACACATTTTCCCTTCTTTGATTAGAAATCTCCTCAGGTTTTGGCTCGCATTTGGTTTGATCAGGTACATGTACATGATGTGTTTTTTATAAGAAGCCTCCTCTCTTTGGATAGCTAGTTCTTCTTGTCGCTTCTCATTTTCTTCATGCTCTTTTTCTTTTCTTATCTTTTTTGTTGCTTGGTGTAGCACCTCTTGCCAGGAGTCATCGTTATGTGTTATCTTTTCTCTCCATTCGGGTTTTTTATGGTGAACTCATTTTTGCACAGGTTGAACATGTTGGCCATACCCAAGTCCTGTTTTGTCTTTTTCAAGTTGTGAATGGGGTTGTATGGGTTCTAGAATGCCCTCTTGATGCTTGCCAATAGGTCCTTTTCCTTTGTATCCCATGCATTGCATGATTCTGAACCCATTTCCATATTGTTCTATGGGAACGACCACTTCTAGGGCAGCAGCTCTAATTTCTTCCTCATCCTTGTATAGCCAACTAAGGATGTCCTTGTCGTCTGATTCTTCAGCCAATGTGCCCATCTGGATAAATTTACTATCAAACTTCTTGATGGGTTGTGCTTCTTGATGTCTCGATGTGGAATGTTGTCCGTGATATTTTGGCGAACTTGGTAACTTATATAGAAATAGGGGTTCAAAAGAGTATTCACCCATACCTTGGTCCTTTATCTTCATCTTTTTCTCAAAATTCATGGATAGGGACTTGAGTTTTTCTTGATGGTTGGATGATGAGGAAGCTTGGGCCTCCCTGTTGTGTGGAACCAGGACATTTTGAGTTGCCCCCATAGCATTGCAGTACTGAAAGGGGTTAGTATCTGTTGATATTGAAATTTCTTGTCTATTGTAGGGGAACTTGAGACATTGATGGTACATGGAAGGTACCGCTTGCATTTCATGGATCCAAGGATGACCCAATAGTATGTTGTATGTTAATTCTATGTCTAAGACTTGGCACAATGTTTATTTTTGCACAGGTCCTACCTAAATGGGTAGTACCATTGTTCGTATAGATGACCTTTCTTCATCATCATAAGCCTTGATAGTGATCTTCTCTTTAGGGTCAGTAGCTTTCTCAAAGAAGCCCAATGCATGGATAAGATTTAAAGTACATATATTGAGACCATCTCCTCCATCTATTAGCACTCCTTTCACCTGATGTTTGTAGACTAGGACTTTGATATGGAGCGGGGTGTTGTGTGGATGACTCAAGGAGACATCATCATATTTTGGAAAGGATATGTTATGCGGCACCGTCATATGTGCCACCATGGCTTGAAACAGATTGATATCTAAATTGTTTGGAATTGTTGTTTCTACAAGAGCTTGCTCCAAGATATCCTTATGCTTTGGTGAAATTTTGAGCAATTCTAGTATTGATATCTGAGCGGGTTTCCTTTGTAGTCGATCGACCAAGTTATATTGAGTCTTGGGGATAGTTGTTGCTTTAGATGTACTCCCCTTCAAGACATATTTATGAGACCTCATTGTCATGTTTACCAGCGCATGCTCTTGTTTATCTTTGATCTTCATGACATTTACTTGATTGTCACATGTCGATATATGATTTATGACGTTTTTGTATATGTGATTGATGCGGGCTCCTTTGTTGTCGTTTGATGTTTTTGATTAATTAAAAATAGGTTTTAAGGGACCCAAAACCCAGATACATAAGAAAGATATTCAATATAGCAACAAAATACAACACCAGCAAAACACCAGCAAAAAGACCAACAACAAAGGAAAGGACAGCAAAAGGCCAGCAAGAAATTGGCCTCAAGCCCAGCAAAAGACAACAATTAGAAATTCTTCATGGTTTCTTCTGCATCCTATACCAAAAGCATCATAGCTTTTTCCGCTTCCCTCAAATCAGTATTTTCCTGAGCAGTCTGGCTATCTTTCATCTTCATTTCCTTCTCCGTCGTAGTCTACCTAGTTCTGGGCCTAGAGGTCTGGTGTTTTAGGATGGAAGTAGGAGCATCTTCAATAACCACGAGGTCCTTCTCCTGGTTTTTCCTTTCCAGGTGGTTCACCAGCGCATTCATGTTTTGGGAGGAGACTTTTAGAACCTGGAGGCTATGATCCATAAGGCTTTTCAGGGCTTTCTTGTTTCTAGCCATTCGGGCATTGACATTGTCCTTATCCTCCTCCACCTGTTCCTTCAGAATTTTGATGACATCCTCCAAGTGTTTTAGGTCGCCTTTAATCAAGTCTTTCTCCTGCCAGTCTTCCATTTCCATTTCTTCCTCCGCTTCACTATTCTCCATCTCCTCATGCTGCTTCCCAGAATCAGACATGTTGATCAACTTGTTGATCTTAACTTCCAACTCCCTCTGTTTACCCTGCATGTTGGTAATGTTTTCCACCACCCACTTCTGAAAGTTGAAGAATTCAAGGGTGCAATTGCGGGTGGTATTCAGTATGGTTTCCGCAGAATCCTTACTTTGTTCCGTCTCCTCCTCATTAGGGTTTTCACCTTCCTTAGGCTTCAGAGCCTCTTTCTCAATTTCCGAGCCGACAATATTATGTTGAAAATTCTCATAATTGCCCCCTTCCTCTCCTTCCCCATACTCCTCCTTATTGATCTCCTTTTCAGAAATTTCTTCATTATTTTTTCCTTCTTCTTCCTCAAAAAGCACATCCGTTTCTTCCTGCACATTAATCTTCCTTTTTTTATGGGAAGGGGTTTTGGTCTCCTCAGTCGAACCAGAGTCTATGCTTTTCTCAGAAGTCTGAGCATTGAGAATTAAAGGGTCATCCTTTGTTGTCCTAGTCTTATTCTTCATATATTCATAAATCAGCAGGATGAGACCCTGGTGCACAAGAGGGTAGGATCTGGGTTTTTTAATGTGGTCGACCAAACTCTCGTTTAGAGAAGAAGCAAGATAGAAGGGCAAAAAAAATTTCACCCCATGGCCGAAGTGGTTCAGGATGGCAAAGTGATAATTGTAAATTTTCGTAAACCTACCATCCACAGTTAAATATTCCATTAATGCCCTAAGAATTTTTTGCCAGAAAGGTTTTACCTGTTGGGGGGTGAAGTAAGAGATATTATCCTTCTTCTCCAGGTTGCTCTTCTCGTCCTCCATCTTAAGGAAATTTTTAAAGGCCTCGGTGGCGTACTTTCTATCCCTATAGAATTTGGCTCCCTCCATCTTGAGCCCCGTTACCTCCGAGATTAGGCTTTCATCAATGTGCCAGATTTCCCCAAACAAGGTAGCCCTGTTATTGCTCCAGCTTTTTGCGAACCCCTGAGAAATAGAGCTTCTACTACCATGGAGCTTCTATATGTAATCCGTGAACCCGTGTTGGTGGAACCTTCTCCACACCTTCCTTTTGCTCTTCCAGTGCTCACACCCGGATGGTTCATTCTTGTTAAGGCTGCCTCCCATTCTACTTTTCAAGTCACAATCACCTCTGTTACAGCTCTTGGCCCACAAGTAAAACTCTGTGTTTCTAGTTTCTCCTTGAAAAGATACTTTCACAATTTTGAAATTGTCTTTCATGTTCATATGAACCTGGCTATTTATACAATTACCTCTCGCACACATGTGTTCTTGGTAATGATGCCTAGAAGCACTCACCGACTGGCAGTTCATTCGCCTCCATACTCTGTCATTGGTACTCATTCCCTAGAATTCAATCATAATATTTGCTTGCTCCATTAAGGCGATCAAAACATAATTGTTCCTTAATCTCCCACTTAATGTGATCTTCCCCTATATATTTGATCCCCTTTCCAAATTAACCCCTTCATTAGCAAGGATATCTGCTACCTTGTTACCCTCTCTAAAAGTATGGGTTAAAATAATGCTAACATAGTTATTAAGGATAGTCTTAGCATTTTTAATAATATTAGCAATATTCCAAGAGACGGAACTAATCCCTTTGAGGGCTTGTATAATATTTAAGGAATCCCCTTCAAGCCAGATTTTTTTAAATTTGAATTCCTAGGCTAACTGGAGGCTCTTAAGCATGGCCATGGCTTCAGCCACATGGTTGTTTTGGATTCCAAAAGGGCAAGCAAAAGCAGCAATACACCTTCCTTGAGCATTTATGATAACTCCACCTCCACCAGCCTTTCCAGGGTTCCCTTTGGCAGCCCGATCAAAATTAACCTTTATCCAGTCATAATCAGGGAACCTCCAAACAATGTTTTCTCTCTTCTTCTTTTTATCCACTCTATAGACCTTATCAATCAGGTTCCATTCAGTAATAATGCCTTTTTCCATATCATTCAAATTTATAATAGCCCATTGCTGATTATTCTTGTGAGGGATGTTGATGTTCTCCTTTATAGCCCTGCATATTTTTTCAAAGACAACCTGAGTATTACACTTTTCTTCCCTAAATATCTTGTTATTCCTTTCTTTCCAAATGCCCCAACATATCATGGGGAGGGTCAGGGACCACAAGTTTTTAATAATTTGGCAATTGGTAGGAAAATTCCATTGCCATATTATGTCCTTAATGCTTTTGTTCATGACCCAATTAATTTCCATTTTTCCCATATTTTACACCAGATTTCCCAGGTGTAGGAGAAATGAAAAAATAGGTGATCAACTGATTCCTCCTCCTTCTGACAGAGCTCACATCTGTTAGGGAAATTGAAGCCCCTTCGAATTAAATTATCAATAGTAAGGATACTATTATAGGAAGCAAGCCAAAAGAACATGTTGACTTTTGGGATCAGGATGTTGTTCCAAACTTTATTCCAGAAAGGATTGCGGATTTGAGAAAAAGTGTTTTTATAAGCAGAAGAAACTGTGAATTTACCTTTAGGGTCACTTTTCCAGAGGAAAACATCATCATAGTTGTTGTTAGGGGAAAAGGACAGCAACTCTTTCTGAATAGAGGAAAGACCAGGATGGATGTCCTCAAGATTGACCCATTTATTCTCCTTCCAATAGTCACAAACCATCAGCCCAAACCTCCTTTTACATTCTTCAATGACTTGATTGTTGTTTTGATCAAATAGGGCTTCATTCTTCATCCAGGGGTCTTCCCAAAACCTTATTCTGTCACCTTTTCCAAGGACCCATCCAACTCCAGCTTTTGCAGCTTTTATGGCTTTGGTTACACTATTCCAGATGAAAGATCTAGCCGGGATATCTTCATCATTGAGGATCCCTTGGATAGTCTGATTCTTAATGTATTTATCAAACCAAATTTGGCTCCAGCCTTTCTTAATGTCAAAAGCTCTCCATAATTACTTGGCAAGAAGAGCTTTATTAAAAGTTTTAATAATTTTAATCCCCAACCCTCCTTTGTTCTTTGGTCTACACACCTTGTCCCAAGCAATCAAAGGTATTCTCTTCTTTTCTTCAACTCCTGACCATAAGAATCTCTTCTGAATTCTTTCCATAGTTTCAGCAATTTTTGCCGAAATACCAAACAGACTGAGGGCATAAACAGGGAGATTTTGAAGAGTAGCTTGGAGGCGCTGCATTTTCCCAGCTTGAGATAACATTGAACCTTTCCATCCTGCAAGTCTCTTATTAATTTTATCAATGATCATATTCCAGAAAGAGTTTGGGGGAGCCATCCCTAAAGGAAGACCCACGTAGGTAGAAGGCAGCAAGTCCACTTTACAACCAATTATATTGGCTATTCTCTGTTGTCTTATGACTAGAGTATTGAGAAAGTACATAGCTGATTTGTCCCAGTTGACCAGTTGCCAAAGCATAGGAGTTCAGAGCAGTTTTGAAGGCTTCAGCCTCCTTGACTGAAGAATATCCCATGATGATAGTATCATCAACAAACTGTTGATGAGTGCAAAACACATTGGCAGAAGAAGGTTGAAGACCTTTGATAATTTTGCTTTGTTTCAATTTATGAATCATTCTACTCATACTTTCAGCCAGAATGGTAAAAAGGATAGGTGATATGGGGTCTCCTTGTCTTAGCCCTCTAGAGTTTTTTAAAAAAATTGTAGGAGATCCATTAACCAAAATAGAGAACATAGGAGTAGTGATTAGTTCTCTGATTATTTTGATAACCTTACCATCAAAACCAAAAGCCCCCATGATTTTAAATAGAACATCCCATTCAACTCTATCATAAGCCTTAGCCAAATCCAACTTTATCAAGAAACCTTCTTTCTTTGCAGCACTGAGAGAGTGAATGTTCTCATGAACAAGAATGATTGAATCAAGAATCTGTCTACCAGGAACAAATCCTTTTTGCTCTTCAGATATGATGAAGGGAAGCATCGCCAACATTCTTGTCGTCATCACTTTGGATATTATTTTATAGAAAGAGTTGTATAGACTATTAGGAAGAGGATATGATGAAGGGAAGCATCGCCAACATTCTTGATGCTCCTCCTTTCGTCTTCAGATATGATGAAGGGAAGCATCGCCAACATTCTTGATGCTCCTCCCTTGTCGTAATTAGGAAGAGGATTCTTGAAAGCTTCGTGATCACCATTGGTTTTATCACCATCGACTGTTATGTCTCCCTTATCTATCATATCTTGAACTAGGTTTTTCAACCTCATGCAATCGTTTGATCTATGCCCTTTGTTTTGATGATAATCACAATAATGCAAGTCATTCCACCAGGGTGATTTGACTTGGGGTTCAAATTTGCTTATGACTGGAAATGTGATAATCTTATTTTCCAATAATTCTTGAAATGCAGATTCCAAGGTTTGTCCCAATGGTGTATATGTTCTTTGATATAGGGGAGGTGGAGTGTTAGCATTGCCTTCTTGATTACTGTTGTTGGCTCGATAGTTGTTGTTGTTGTCCTTGTTGTTGTTCCCTTTGTTGGTAGCACGTTGATAATTGTTAGTGCCTTGATTGGCACTTCTTTGATCATTGTTGGATGGTGTGTTACCTGATAAAGTCAGCACCGGTTGCTTAGACTTTACATTATTGGCATCTACGATACCATCATTAACGATGTTTTTTATTTCTAGTCCAAAACTTGGACTTGTCTGAGTTGTTGTTATTATATTAATTGTTATAGGTGTTATTGCTTGACGAACTAACACCTTCCTTGGAGAACCTCAAGGTCCCTTTCTTGATAGAAGATTCCTCTACTTGGATGCCATTCTCGATCAGCTTTGCAAAAGTAGGTAGACATTGTAGTTTGAGTTGATAACTCATTTCACTATTTAAATTGTCTATAAAGATCTCCATCTTTTCCTTTTCAGGTACATCTCGTGGGTACCTTGAGACCATATGTCTCCATCATTGTAACAACATCATGAATGTTTCATTGTTCTTTTGCTTTGTATTGCATATGTGAAGCATAGTGATCTCATGTTGGCTATTATAGGAGTATTGTGTAATGAGTTTTTTCACCAACTCATTAAATGATCTCATGGGAGGTGTGAGTTTTGACAACCACTCCATTGTTTTCCCTCCCAAACTTCTTGTGAATAGCCTCATCATGTATGTATCGTTATGAGAAAACTCTAAGCTCATAGTGCAGAATTCCTTGACGTGATCACGGGGATCACTCTTACCATCATATTTATCATACTTTGGTATATTCAAATTTGGCGAGAAAGGTATCATGTTTAGCCTCCTATCAAAAGGGTAAGGACAAATGTCCTCCAAAGAATACCTCGTTGTAGACCCTTGTTGCAAATCTTGCATTTGTCGTCGGAGTTCTTGGAGTTTTTGTGTAATAATAGCTAGGGGCACATTGGACCTTTGGTGATAAACATCCCCTTGTTCACTTATGTAGTCATGATTACAAGTATTGTCTTGTTCATGGGTATGATTTTGGGTGTCATCTCCTCTTAGGTGCTCTTGATTCTAAGTATTGTATGTATAGGTCCTTGCCCTTGTTCATGAGATTCTTTCATTAGTATTCCTTAAATTTCCTATGTCAAAATTGTCAAGAATCCTGACTCCTTTACTAGTTAGCATGACGATATATTTGTGTTTATCTGCGTCTATAAGCATTTCCATGAGTTTTTGGAAAGCGGCATTCTCTTGGCATTGTTGGAAAGCGGCATTTGGCTAAACATTAAGTGTATGTTCTTTTGAGGATGTGTTCAAATCCCCAATGTTTTTCGCTAGTTTGGATCACAATAAATGCATATCAGATAGACTCTTTATTCAAAGGTCATTGACAATATCATAGCCCACTAGTCTCGATACTCCGTCAGCTCAAACAACCTTGTCACCCCCTAGAGGGCGCCCGTTTTTTTGCCTTTTTTCCATAAATTAACCCAAAGTGAATTGCTTCACGATTGGGTAGTTATATTGGGAGATATATGGTGAGTAATCTTGGGGGTGGATTCTTCCCCACCCTTGCACTATGATATTGCCAATGTTTGGCAACTGACTCGGCTCAAAATTTCTAATGTTGTGGTTTTTAGTAAAGGCTTATGTTCGAATATACCCTTTGAAGTCGCGCAAGCACGATTGAGACCTATATCCCAACAAAGTACCAAACAAGATGTAGTCATGCAAGCATGATTGAGACCTCAAGGCCCTACAAAGTGCTCGATATGAGATAACTCAAATATGCTCTATAAATCGAGATTTTCATCTCAAAAGGCGATTGATTATAGTGAGTTAGAATACTTGGCTTTAGTCATACTCACTTGGGTTGTTCTCTTCTCACTAGCCCCCCCAAGGCGTTCGGGAAGGTAGACCCTCTACAGGTTGTAAAATACTTGAAGTAAAATAAAATAATGAAAAAGAGTGGATTTGGCTTTTTGGTCACCCAATTAAGGGGAGAGCATATACCTACCACTTAAGACAAAGCACTCAAAAGTTATTTTTATCCTTCAAGTCAATTGTTTGCTAACCTCTAATTGGAGATGTTGCTCCAAACAAGCACAATGTGGATTGTTCTTTTTAATCTTGCAAGTAAATGTTGATTGTGAATTTTAACCTTTGCAAGAAAATAGAAAGTTTTTCTTGTTCCTTTTAGAACCCAAATTGAAATGTGAACTTTAACTTGTAAAAGAAATGTCTGAAGTTTGTTGGAAATTTTATCCTTGCAAGTGTTGTTCTTTTTAATTTTCCAGATGAAAAGATGTTCTTTTTAGAGCACCAATTGAAGATTGTGAGGTTCTTTTTTACCTTGAAAAGAAAATGAGTTCAATTTTAACCAACTTTAGGAAAAAAGTTAGAAAAACAAAAATCAAATCCTAATTTAACTCCTTCAAACTTGCATCAAATTGTTAAAACCTGCAAGAAGAAAAATTTAATGAAATATCAAATCTCTTGGTGGACTTCCACAAGCCTAATTTCAAGCCTTGGTTCATATCATATCTTTACATCCATCCATCTAATCCATCAACAAATTCATATCAGAAAACTCCTAAAAAAGCCTCTTTATTTTTCATACAAGCATAAACTCGTATGAGCTTTCCTAACTAACCATATGATAATTCTCAACGGCCCATACAACAAAGGAAACAAAATCGCACGATAACTGGCAGAATCTCATACGACAATTCTCAGCTTCCCATACGAAAAAATAAACATAATCGCACTATAACTAACAAAATCTTGTACGAGATTTCACGTTGAAGCAGAACCTGCAATTTCTCACAACACAAAAATTTGCAAAAATATTAAATTCAGGAACGTGAGCCCCACGGTGGGCGTCAATTAATGTATGCCAGAAATGTGGTCTTCACCTACAAGAGGGAAAACACTTCAAACACACCAATGAAGCATTACATTAGATGTTAGAAATCAAAACACATGAATAGATTAAAAACTCTAAAATCGCCTCATTATCCTCTATCTCTAAAGATCTCTAAGATTCAAGGTGGCCCTTACTTGGAAGAGTAGTTGATCCTCAAGATGACAACCTAGAGAATGAGTTATATGAAAAGTGATACTAGAATTGAAATGGATGCAACTAGGATTCTAGTGAGTGCTAAGAGATGAAGATGAAGATGAAGGATGCAAGCTAGGTGATTAGGAGGCAAAGTATATTCCAAATTGAAAGCTAAGTATGTTATGTGTGTTAATTAAACTAAGATGAGAATGCAAAACTTATAAAAGAAATGAAATTAAGCTAGGATGGAAGATTTAAATGCAACTAAATGAAGCTAAACTATGTGCTATGGATGCTTGAGGATGACGTTGATGCTTGGTGATAACAAAGTGATCTGGGTGGATCTAGAAAAACCTAAAAATTTCACAACCTCAAAATCTCACAAAAATGGTATCATTGTGTAGGGCTCGTCGACACGGTTCTAACACAACTTGAACGGGCTCAAGAGGAGTCTGTATGTAGAAGTTATGACTAGTCAAATTTTTTGTCAAAATGATGACGTGGCGTCACCAAAATGTGACACTTGGCAGGAAACATGGCATATGACATGGCAAGAGTAGTGAGTTGGCACAAATATGGATTAAACCATAATTATTAAAAGAAAAAAATATATGGTTTAAAATCAATAAATTAAGGAGGATTTGGTGGGATTTAATCCCTTAACCCATGCCTTAAGATCCTCTTGCCTTACCATTCTTTATGATAAAAGGAAAATCCCTTTGTTTACATAAATCTTTAAATAAGATATAATTCTCCTAAACATAAAGTTTTATAAGCCCATTTTATTAGGAGACAATTAGAGGCTATTTAAACGGCTTTTGAAAGATTTCAAAAGATTTTAAAATCTCCTTCCCTTATTAATAAGGGGATAAAAAAAACCTTATTTAGTACAAAAATAAATTCTCAAATGTAAAAGCATGAATAACCTCCATAAAGGGGTAAATAACATATTGTTTTCAAACAAATTGGGAGGTTAATGTTAAACGAGATTTATTGTATTTGTAAAGAGGAGATTTTTCAAGATTTTATATGTAAAAATGGAGAGAGAAGGTGATTTTGCAAAATCAATTGGTTTCATACCAATTTGAGCAATTTTTTTGTATAAAAGGGGGTAGTGTAGGATGAAAAATTCATTGAAGTGGTGATAACTTGGGAGAATTTTCATGCTTTTGAAAGTGGAGAATTTCTAAGAGGAGATTGCAAGGTGTTATTATGCACCAAGAATTGTAAAACAATAAGAGAGATTGTGAGCCATTTGATGCAGATTTTGCCAAAGTTTGAATATTGTAACAAGGTATTTTGCTTGGCGATATTAATAAAGCGGTCCTACATTGAGAAGCGGACCCAGAGACATAGCTCATATTGAGCGAACTCCGTTATCAAGCTCGTGATCTCGCTTCTATCTTCTAATTCTCTTTTATTCGTTTGATTTTTAATTTCTTCTTTAAGTTATTATTTAACATTGTTAAATTGTGCAAAGAATTAAGTGAGCTTAGCTTTTGTAATTTCAATGGTTAAAAATCATAACCACGCAATTATGTTTGCGATCGGGAAAAATCTGTAATTTAAATTAAGCACAATTTTGTTTAGCCTTAATTACAAATCACAAAGAGAGCTCCTTAACCTGCAATATGACTATAATTTTGATGCATAAAAGAATTGATGAATTGAAGAAGGAATGGGCTCTATTTATAGGGAAAATAGAGAAAATGATGGTTGAGATTGAGTAATCTCAACAAGGGCTAGGATTGAAAGTTATCAATCCAAGGAGAGACTCAATCCAATCCCAAGTTGACAAATGTCACCTTGAGAGGGCTTGAGGGGATGCTAATCAAACAATTGGGGATAACCTCAAGGAGTGACATCATGGATAATGTCATTAACCAGGGAGGCATGCTATTACCCGAGAGGTAAACTCTTGTGCAACATGGGTAAATGGTTAAGGGACAACCATCATGGCTAAGGGGTGTGGGTTTGTAAGAGGCATTAAATGCCTTACAAGACTTTTGGGGCTAATTTGTAAGGCTCTTACAAATTTGGGGAACTCAACAAGTTAGCTTGTTGAATAAGGTAGACTCTTCAACACATTTTGAAGACTTTACCCAAATTTTGAGAAGTGACTCCCCCAATTTTAGGGATGGGATATGATTAGGAGAATAGGACATGATTAGGATAGAATTAGAAGGCTTCTAGAAGAATGATTAGGGGAATGTAGGATTTTGAAAGTGGGTGAGGGAAAATAGGTAATTTTGGTAAATTAAAATGATTTAATTTAGCCAAAAAGGGGATGCAATTTGCATTTGTAGGATTTTACGAGTGGGGGAACTATTCACAAATAAATAATGATTTATTTATTTGCAAAGGGGATTTTTGATAAAATGTGAATTCAATCAAAAAGGGGAAAAGGGAATTTTAATCAAATAAATAAGATTTATTCAATCAAATGGCTAAGGGTACTTAATCAACCCTTAGTTTAATTAATAGGTTAGGCTAGAAGAAGGAGATTTAATCGGATCTTTAATTTGATTAAAAGGTCAATTTAGAAGAATATGGATATTAATTAAATCTTAATTTAATTAATTGGAAGAATTAGGGATAATTAAATGAATAAGATTCACTTAATTCATTGTGCAACTTTTAGGTGTCTACACAGTGTATGCTTCATCGGGAGACATGGCCCTCCTGGGATTAATCATATAAGGAATCACTTTGTGAAACAACCAATAGTGAATCAGGAATGTCAGGGTATGATCCACAGATATGGTTTTCATCTCAAGATCTATTGACTTGAACTTATAGTTCAAGACGTCATCAAGTTTTCCATCCTTAAGGCTAACTGTAAAATCTAATGCACAATCAAAATATATAGGTCCTTGGGATATTGTATCGTAGGATGCACCTAAAGTAGCATGTGAGGTTAGAGTAGAGCGGGCATCTTTAAGCATCATCGGGATCTTAATGGGTAAACCTCTTATGTAATGTCCCATAATGCCTATTCGGACATAAGACAAGTGCATATATTGAAAAGCCTTAGGATTTCTACAGGCTTCTTGTTGCAACTTCTTAATTTCAGTTTGAGTAAATAATTTAATTTTTCCTTCGGTGCCATTAGTGACAACATGTTGCAACTCAACTACTTTACATCTAGACAAGCTATTAAGATGCAATAGCTTATTAAAACCTTTTACATCGTTATAGATTTCCAATGGTAGTATTGGAGGAACTCGAAATCCACTATCTAAAAATCGATCATCATCCTCCTTAGAAAGATTCTTATGATTACTAGAACTTGGTAAATCAAAATTACTTTCTGACTTAGTAACAAAGTTTGAAATACTTCCCTCGCTATTTTAGGTTGTTGTATGATCGATTTCTTCAAGCATTCTCACTGATCCAAACCCCTACTCCATAGACCCTTCTACTTTAGATCTTGCATAATTTTGACTAATCACTGCCCTCACAACGCCTTTGCTTGGCTAAAAAGAAATGGAACTTACAACAGATAGCAATCTTAAACTTCAAAGGAATTAAAGGAGAACTTGAGACTTTCACCAGAATTGAAGGATATTGACACACAAATTATAACTAAGAGGCAAACTTGTTTCTTAATATGAAACTTCCATGATCATTACAAGAACATATGAGGCAGGGATCTAATACCATCTTTTATTAACAAGCTGTGAGGATGAACATTGTATGCATTATTACACTTCTCATAGTAATGTTTATCTCATGAATCGTGCACTTATTTTTTCCTACATAACCTATTTGAATCCAAAGTAGCTTGACTTCTGATTCCTCCAATGGGGTAAGAGCTTACTCTTTATCCCTTTAACTTTTAGTGGACTGACTAGATTGATATTGCTCACACTACTCTTGCCTTCCAATGGTAGTTGAGGGAACCTTTTATAGACCAATCCCTCACTATTTTCCAAAGAAGGGAAAAGAGTGGTTTTAGATCCATCACAGACTACTTGACATCTAGTAGAGAATGGTCTATCTTATCTAAGAGAGATAAGCATCGAAAAGACATAACTAACAAACATGTGGGACCGCTACATGTGGACCGTTGCTTTACAACCAAAAGTAGGTATGGTAGAAGCTTTTTTATCACTTGAAGACATAACACGTGTTCACAATAAGGTGGTGAACTTACCACTTTTTTGATGGTAAGGTCCATCCTCATTTTTTCTAGACAGAACTTGAGTTACCCGTGGGGTTAAAAAACCTAACCCCTAGTATGATGATGTTGAGGATTTGTATCCTTCGATATCAATCAGGTGAGGTGGTATTGCAGGGTCTGGTTCTTTCCACATAATCCTTTGGTAGAATCTAATGCATGGAATATTGTTTTTGAGTGGATGTAGTATTCCATGAGGCTTGACATATTGTCTAGTAAAGATCTAGGTAGGGATCTGGTTGCGCCAAACTTTCCATAACCATTGGGGTGTGGTTAATGGTGTAGAGAATTCATGTTGTTGAGGACCAAAATTTTCCAAGAACAATTTCTTAATTCCGTTGGGTTTTGCTGGATAAAAAGTGATGATAAACAATTTAGAGTCATAAGTCTGTCTGCTAGGAAACTGTCAATCTTCTCGAGGATATGGACCCCGAGAATATAATCAATATTTACCATATGATCTGCAATCCAACTTTGCGGTTGTCTTATTGCTATGGAATTTGAAATGGCAATAGTCCATTATGTATTAAACACATCAAAACTGTCAGATGCTCCATATTTTACTCAGATATTCTTTGATCTTTGGATCGGCATCTTGTGGGAGATAATTTCTGAGAATTCCTTCTTGAGTTAGGATCCTACTTGCCTCAAAGTACTTTGTTTGTTGATGTTCATAGTTTTGAACAAGATGTGTTCTAAGATTTGTAGTATAGGTATTTACGCTGAGGAAGGGTCCTTCATTTTCTCTTTGCTTGATTACTCTGACTTTCCCTTGCTTTGGTTCTTCCGCTCCTTCTCGGTTGATAAAATCAACAAAAATGTTTTTACTTCCTGGTAGGTGTTCGATTTTGAAATTGAAGGTGTCCAGAAATTGTGCCCATCTGAGATGTCTTCCCCTTTTAACCTTATCTCTAGATTCCTTCTAGATCACTCCTAAAGAGAAATTTCTTGTCTGCAATGAATAGATGAAAGGATTTGAATGATTTTAGTACTGGTAGGATTTATTTGTGAGTACTATGATTATTGACTTCTGCCCACTTAAATGTGCCTGAAACATATTGCACAATTTCTTCTTTTCTATCAAGAAGCCTTTCTTTTAATACACCAGCCCATGTTGATTCACTAGCATTTGTTTCAACAATCTTTTCCCCATCTCCTGGGAGACATAATGTTGGTAACAGGGAGCACATTTCCTTGATCCTTTGAATGGCCAGATCATGTTTTTGTTCCCATGTCGGTAGATTTTACTTTGACATCTTGTTCAACAATATTAGCATAAAAACCTGCAATGTAGTTAACAAGACCTAGGAACCGTTGAAGTTCCTTATGGTTGGTTACAGAGAGTTTTGCAATGCGGCTTAAAATATGTTGTTGGGCCTCCATTTCCCCCCCTGGAAGAATATGAGTGCCTAAACAAAGGAGATTATTTTGTGCAAAATGGGACTTAGCAAAGGTTAATAGCTAGGCCATAGGATTGACAAATTTAGAGGAATTGTTTGAGATGCTCTATGTGTGATCTTGGACTTTGACTAAAGATAAGAATATCATCAATATACGTAATTATAAATTTGGAATATTATCGAAAGATGATATTCATGTGTTGTTGAAAGATAGTAGGAGTTGTTTTAATGCTAAAAGGTAAGAAATTCCATTGATACAGTGCTTGTGGTATTTAGAAAGTCGTTTTGTATCTGTCTTTGAGGATCTGCCAAAATCCTTTTGTTAGATCAAACTTGGAATAAATATTACTTCCTTGAATAGTCTATCATATGTGCATCAAACTTTGGAACATACATTGTATGACAATAAAATGATGAGGAGGAGGGTGAGACTAGACCTTTATCTAGTAAATCTGCAATTTCCTTCTAACAAATCTCATTTTCAAATTTAATAAAGAAGAAATAATTAGCTTTTCTTTTGGGTAAGATTTCCTTACCAGAAGTATCCTTCTTGAGAGGAATCTAATACTGTAAATTTTGTTGATGTTGACTAAGATCCTTTGTCATTATTTTGTCTGCAAATTCTTTCTTTGATTGTTCCAACTGATCTATTACCTATTCAAATTATTATGTAAACCAGTTTATATTATCCTTTTTGCGCTCCTTATTAATGATTGTCTTTGTAGTGAAAGCCTTTTCTTCACAAAGTCTTGGAACTTTGTACTTATTAAGAATAAATGTATCTGCAACAATAGTTACTAGTTCCCATTGTGACATGCTTCTACTACCAACAATTCCATCATATCTATGAGGCCCTACCCGACCCATCCTAGCATTTCAGTGTTTTTCATGTTGGAACTATTATGGATGCTTTATTTTTATACATTATGGATATAGAACTTTATATGATCCCAGGGATTTGATAACATTGATATATTGATGCTTCATTTCTATGCATTGTGGATATAGAATTTTATATGATTCTAGAATAGGATAACATTGAGATGGTGTAGGTCATTATTTGATTTGCGGGACTTTATTATGATGCTAGAAATATGATGCATATCTTATGAATGGATTAAGTTTATGAGGACGATGATAATTGCTTATGTGGATTTGCTTTGATATATGGTAAATTGATTTGTCTGATGTCAATTGTATGCAGAGTGATTGATCTGTATACTTATTTATGTGTTTAATATTATATGAGATACTATTGGAAAGTACTAATGTGTAATTGAGATGTGCGGGAAACTTATCCATGTGACCATGGAAACATTATGGAGAATCAAGCCTAGGCCTATGTACGTTCGTAAAACCAGGGGTTGTCTATTTGGAGAGACAACACCCCGTATGTATTGTATTTTATTCGTAAACGTAAATGTTTGCATGTGTGTAAATTTTATTTATTAAATTGTTTAAATCATTCAAGGGACAATTGTCATGTGTGTATTTGTGATGTGGAATTATATTGTAGTGTCACTTGACACGTATGTTGTATGTTGTGTTGGCAATTGTAATGTCACCTTTTTGAGAGATTTACTTTTTGTTTAATTGATATATTTCCAAATTATCCTTGAAGGTTCCAAGAAATCTAGGATAGTGAGCCATAAGGAGGGTCAACTCAGAGTTGACCCGTAGGTTAACTTTAGGTGGACTTTCAAAGGGTTAAATCAACTCCTAGAGTAAGTTTTGGAGCATTTTTATTGGGCCTCATTGGGTACCTATGGGTGAAGGCCAAATTTGGCCATGTGTCCTTCCCCTAGGACTTGTTTAACCACCCAAAAAAGTGGGTTTTCCTAGATGGCCGAATTTCATCTTTAAGAGTGCCATCCTTGGTTAGATAACCTTCTTGGTAGGTGTTATACCTTTTCCCCATTTCATTCCTCTTCTTGAGGTGCCTTGGTTAGGGAGTGTATAAGACCTAGGGAAGACCAACCAATGGGAGCCTCTCACTCTATCCAAGAGGTTGGAAAGAGTGAGAGAAGACTTCTTAGGCTAGAGATTTAGACTTAGTGAGTTAATCACCCACTCTCCATCTTTGGAGATCTTGCAATTTTGAAAGAAAAAAAAACCAGTTTTGGAATAGTTTTAATGCAATCGAGACATTTAAATATCTCTCGACCTTAATTAGCGGCAAATTAATTAGGTTGATTAAATTAACTAATTAAATTGTGATGGCCCTCTTAGGAAATAATTAGTCTTCATTAACTATTGTCGCCCTATGGATTGAGTTAATTATTCCAACTTAGTAAACAATTCTATTTACATCTTAGTTAAGACAAGATTTAATTAATTTCTTTATAAATGTAGATTATTTGATGAGTTTATGTTGTTCAAAAAAAATTGTTGTTTCGTTTTTTGCCCAAAAGTTTGGGCACGACAATATCCATCTACCTCATAATGAACAAATGTTAATTTCTCAGTATGCCCATCATAGAATTCAATCGGAGCTTGGCACATCAAAGTACATAAATGTTTTCCATTGCCAAAATAAATTTGAGTGGGCTTCAAACCATTGATGTACAAGGAAATAGTTATATCTAGCAACATTGATATCTTCACCAATATCATAAATAAATGCCAATGGATATATTTTAATATTAGAAAAATGAATATCTAAAATTAGTCTTGGGCAAGAGGTTTTTGTCATTGCACATTTTCCCTTGTGCATTTCTTCCATGGATACACAGAGACTTGGTGACACGGGCTCCCCCACGATGCCACGAGCACACCAAATCTCTTACCCCAAAGGTTCGAAAACCTTTTGATCGAGGGATTTTGTATCTCATGATGAAGAGTACATGAAGGGTTAACTTCGGGATACAATCCGCATTCCCTAAATTAGCAAGTATGGGTTTTTTGGCCACTACAACAAATGGTATCTAGTTAGAATCTGAGGAATGCCAGCAACCTATGTGCGCCAAGGCAACCGTACTTTGAGTATGAAACTCATTTTGGATTGACAAGAACGATAGATTATAATACCAGCGAGCTATGACTTTCATCTCACCCTTTTTTATATAAAAAATTGGATTAAAGTACTACTCGGGTCGTTCCCTCTCACTTGCATAATTGCTTTGGGAGACAGGCCCTCTAAAGAAATATCATGTTTATCCTCACCCACCGAAGAGGGGAGAATACACCAACATATTACGGGTTCTAACTAAAACAAAAAGGGATTAGGTTTAGTTTTTTATCACCAAGCTTTCGCAAGGGGAGAGCATATACCTACTACCCCACGAAGAAACGACAAGCAAGACCTATAAGCTATTTAGATGAAAATAAAGATCCCATGCATACACTTGGTGGAAAAACAAGTATTTGACAAGAGAATCTGCAAAACAATAAGTTAGTAGTTTGAGTAAAATGTCTTAGATGGTCGAAGGCAAGCTGCAAAAACAAAATGGTTAGCAAAAAATTGAAGCAAATAGAACCAAAGCGGAGACGTCATTTAGCATATGAAGACAGGGTTCCACCTACGCAAAAGGTGAAACGAAGACGTTGGCACAGAAGCACAGACGCCGTTTCAAGTTCCTGCAGGACATAGTTAGACTAAAAACCCAAAATTGTTAAAAAATACCTACAAAAGTCAGAATACTAAGGAGGCGAAGACGTTGCTTTAAGAGCGGAGACGTCATTTTACAAAGATATTGAGCACAGTAACTTCTAAAAAAAAAAAAAATGTCAGAAACCTGCACAGATCAAAAAACAAAACAAAACAAAAATTACTTAGTTAACACCTACATAGGAACCAAACTTATCAAAGCAGAGACGCCGCTTTGCAAGCATGGAGAGGTCATTTCCGAGGCAGAGACGACGTTCCATAGGTGGAGACGTTGATAGACAGAACTTGCAGAAACAAGAAAAAATTTAGCGCAAATGGTGTTCTAAGGTTGAAGATGTTGAAAGACAGACCCAGACAGTGTTATGTGTCGAAGATGGTATACCGCTACATGTGTGTGCTAAGTCACAACAAAAACTCAAATTTTGATTAGATTAGGGACATGGGGTCCCATCGAGCATTCCAAAATGAAAGCGTGAAAAAATGGTAGGTTTGTTGCATATGCTAAACTCATAAAACACAATGAAACATCTAAAACAACTAAGCTTATACCTTCTCAAGCTCCTTCGATTGAGCTAGAAGCGGATGTGCCTTTGATCCACTTGATTTGCTCCTTTGATGGCTTGATGTGGAATGCTCTCCAATGCTACACAATAATGGTGGAGAGGTGTAGAGACTAGACTAATTAATTGGGCTTTATATGATGATAATATGGATGAGTTGTGGGATGAAATGGACATGATAAGGGTGCTATGGATGGATTTGGAGTACAAACTAGCAGCATAAGATTATGAATGAAGTGGATTGATTTGTGAAGGGAGGAGACTCTAATTTATAGATTTTCAAATTTGGAATGGATGGTTAAGATCAAAAGATGACAAAGGGCCAAGATTGAATGTAAGAGAAGAGGACAAGTGAGAGATCGGAGAGATTTGTCATAAAGGTATTCTTTGTCTCCACACTTCTCAAGGACATGGTGAAGAGAGACAAAAGACACCAAGGAATGAAGAGGATCATGGGGAGAATAAAAGGATTAAGGAATTAAAAATTCCTTGGGTATGGGAGTGGGGAGATTAAAGGAATTTAAAATTCCTTGGATAGACAAAAGTGGGTGGCATTTAAGATTGGGAAGTAAGATGGGAAAGCCATTTATGGCATGTGGTTGACTCATTCTAAATCTTGGAGATTAGGAATGTGCAAATGATTAGTGAGGGTGATTATATTGGATAATGAGGGATTAGAGTGCAAGTGGGAAAAGATGGAGGATGTGACACGAGGAGAGAGAAGGAGGGGAGGGAATTTTAAATTGAGGAAAATGATAATAAAGATTAGGCTTAGGTTAATTAGGCTTAAAGAAGGGAATTAAATAGAGGGTTTGTAGGAGCCAAGATACTAGTTAATTAATTGTGTATTAATTAACTAATTGGAATTAGAAGAAATATTGAAGGGGTTGGCTAATGTTGGGGATGAAATGGATTTTCAAAAGAATAGGGGATTTATATAATTAATTGAGGGCTGAGAGATAAAATTAATTAAATATAATTTAATTAATTTTAAGAGAAATGGGGACTAACATAATTAATACAATTAATTATGCTGGAAGGGATAAATTAATTAAATATTAATATTTAATTGATTTTAAGGGTCTACAATTATTTTAGCTTTACATTTCATATTTGCCTCTATATAGTTTTTTTTGCTAATAGTCAAATGTGGATTTAAATGTTTGACATAATATTCCCTTTTTTGCTCTAGATGCTTTGTCCACATCGCCACTTTGATTGTCTTCTTCACATACCTTTTGATTTATTCATTCACTTTTGTGCATTCTTGCATATTAAGTCCCAATTTATTCATCCACTTGATATTTTGCTTCATCCAAGTGATTTTTGTTTTATTTGGCTTTCTCCTACTACAATTTTAGGCCAATGGTGACTTTCCATATTCTCTATTCTCTTCAAATTTCCTAACAACTGAATCATTGCAACCACTTCAACTAGAAAGGCCCTAGCCTCAACTAGGACAATCTCATATTGGACTATATCTTTAATTTTGAAATTGCTTGTCATAAAATATCTTTGTAGTCTTCCTATATACATTTGTCTTGATAATGATATGTTTTGCCCCATGCTTCACAATCATACAACACTACCCATGTAACAAGCAACCCAAATAACATATTCTTTGCCTTCCAATCCCATAGTTGGGCTAATCTTCATTTGTTTTGAAGCATGTATTAACTTTCCATCCCCCTTTACCTTTTTTTCTCTACAAGCCTCCCAACTAATGTTGCTATGAAAATCAAGGCTCGAATATTTGTATTCATTTACCACTTGCAAGGGGCTTCCTTCAAACTCAAACTTTATTTTCTTCTTTTTTCTTCTCAAAGTAAAGATCGGGACTTTGATTTTTTTTAAATTTCACTTGCATTCCCACCTCTTGACAAATAGCTCTAGGGCTCTTAGAAGTTCTTGTAGACAATGTGTCATTTTAGCCAATAGAACAAGGTCATCATCAATGTAGAGCATTAACTTTATCACAAAGGTGGTCAAATGCACACCCTTACCATTTGACTTGTATATCTAGTCCTTTAACTTGTCTATGTAGAGCCAAAACAAAGTGGGGAACAAACACCCTTATTTGGCACTGATGTCACTCCCAAAACACTCTAATACACCATCTTTAGTTCTAATTTTGGCTTGAACCTACTCATAAAGCCTATATACTACTCCCCTATATTGTTTTGGAACTCCCAACTATTGCATTTCATGCCAGAGTTTACTTCTAGCCTACACCATGTCAAATTCCTTTTTGAGATCGAGAAAGTAGCAAAAAAACCCTTCTCCCTAACTTTTCCCAAACCGTTTTGATCAAACGACTAAGAGATAATGCAATGGTTATTAGTTGAGTGCCTTGGCCTTTCACCCTTTTCCCTTCCCTTTCAACCCAAAAGCAAGGTTGATCTCAAGTTCCACCATCCTTCCAAAGAGTATTCCAAAAGGGGGATTGATCATCATAGTGTGATAGTTTGTCGAATTGTTGACATCACCACTTTTGAGGAGAGGAATGGTGATGCTAGTTGTACAATTTGTCAAGAAGCCATCCTTAATAACCTAATTAAATATTTTTTGATGTGGTGCAGAAGCCCCACTTTAAGAATTCAACCTATATCCCATATATGTCTTTTGTTATGAACTTCTAAGAGTTTGGCCTCAATGTTCATTATGGATGGAGGATCTTTATTTTGGTCTCTTTCATATAACCAATCCATTGGATGTTTGAGATGCCATTTTCAATTTTTGCTTTACCCTACTACTTTGCCCAAAGGGATTAACTCCTTCCTCCTTTCATGAATTTTTTTTAGATCTCACAATTTTTCATACACTTCTTTGTACTCTTTTTCCCTTCTTGAAATTTTAAGCATTCTTTTTCTTGAAATTTTAAGCAGTCTTTTTGTACTCTTGCACTCTTTATCAAACCAAGCATTTGTCAAAAAACTACTATTTATACTTCTTCTAACTCTTAACTCTTTTGCATGCCATTAGAGTTTTGTGGATTATTGCCATAAGGTTATTATTGTTTATTATTCCTTTGCCTTTGTTGGGGCTGCTAACATTTTATTCCTCCAATCATATGGATTTTGCCTTGCAATGCTACTTCTTTAGGATTGTCCCTTTGTTGGTCAACTTTTTGCATATTAATCGTTAAAGAAGTGTTATGATCAGATTTCATTTCCTATTTCTACCTCCCTTATCATTGGTAGAATATTTTGCAAGCAAATGATGTAGTCTACCACATTTTATCCATTGTACGTTTGACATGTGATATTCAATATTTCAATTGTATTTCTATGTCGTTACAAATAAACAAATCATGAAGGTTGCATAACCCCAACAACTCAACTCCAAAATGTGAAATATACCATTTTTTTGTCTTGAGACCCTTTTCTGCCTCTGATTCCCTAATCAACCCCTGTTCCCTATTGAGGGATAGTGTTTGATTATTTGTTGTTCTAGCATTGAAATCCCCCATAAGAATGATCACACCTATGGCGTAAAATTCTGCTATGTCCTTTTGTAAAACTTAACAGGGATTCCCCTTGTCTAGCTTCTTTTTCTTGTAAGATTTATATCCATAAAGGCCAAAGTAACAACCAGTGAGAAGAATGGTAGACTCTTTATCTGTAATACTCATCCATATAAACTGATTATTTGAACCCTCCTTTCCCATTTTTATGATTCCTTTTCATGATTCCCTTACTAAAACTATCACTCCTCCATGCTCCTCCATGCCCCTTTACACTTTTTGTTAACTCATTCCAAACCAAGACCTTTTTTTAAACCTTCCATTACTAAAACTGTCACTCGTCCATGCTCCTCCATGCTCCTCCATGCCCCTTTCCACTTTTTGTTAACTCATTCCAAACCAAGACCTTTTTAATTTCAATAACGGACGAATTGTAGCCTGCATGCTTATGAGTTTCAACAAGAGCAATGTCCTTTCCCTCTGTGCTATGTACTACAAACCATGACCCCTCCTCTAGTGGTTAGCCCCTACAATTCCAGCTACCATTGAGAGATGATCTTGAGGGTCTCGTTTTCCTATTTATTATAATTCGTGTTGTAATTGATTTGAGCTTTAACCCTATATAACCACACCTCATTTCCTTCATTCCTTGCTGCTATAACTTACAGTTGGAGTTGGATCTTTGTCTATACACATCTGTGTGCCTTCTAGTTAGATCTTTGCCTATATGCATTTGTGTGCCTTTTTGAGGAACCTTTTATTTCTTATCATTTTATTCTTTTCTATATTTTTCTGAGTTACCATTTACACTTTTCAAGGTGCGAACACAAAAGCTTTGCAGTGATCTCAGAAGTATTCATCGTGGTTGATTATTGTTCCTTTTCTTGCAGCTTTGCAGCTGGTATGCTTGTCTCTATGACCTATCTATTTCCAGCCCATGTGGTCACTGCTCCTTAACATGAATAATGGATGGAGGTCAACAGGAACCCGTTGAAGCATTTCTAGTTCATTTGCAAAGGGGCAAGAACAAATGTTTGCCCACTATGTATTTGATCAAATTTATTTTGATAGAGGTTCTCAGCAGGATGCAAACCCAACGAGCTGGGTGAACTAGAACAAAAGGCACCTCAAGGCAGGGCCCAATTTCGAACTTGAGGAAGAATCTACAAGTCATAAGTGCAGGTGCGGCTGCTATAGGATGGGTACCTACTAAAGAACACGGACCTATAGCTTCAGAATCGCTCCCTGTGGTTCTGGGAAGGGTTTTTGTAGCAGATCCTGGCCCGAACAAACCACACAAATGGAAGTTGGTACTACATGCAGCAATTTGAAGAGGAAAACCCATCATTCCCTACCCGATCCATACAAGGAAGGCTGACCAGAGGAAGAGAACAAACTCTTAGCATCTTTCCTTTTGTGTCAGAAAACACCCTTCCATCTCAAGCTACTGAATCTAATGTTGAAATACTCAATGTTGGCTTCCGTTAGCCTAAGAGGAAAAGGCAAGCCATAAGGCTTACTGATAATAGCCATGCGCTAGAGGCGGCTAAATGGTTGTTGGTAGAGAAACAAATATAGTTGGAAGCATGAAAACCAGGGTAGCCAAATTGGAAGTAGCAGCTGCTGCAGAACACAACTGGCAACATACAATAGGACCAATCGTTACAATCAAAGAACACGTGAATAAGATCTAGCAATTCAGAGACAAACGGTGTGTTATAAATGGTGCAAGAGAGGAGCAACTGTTTAAAGAAATAGAACTAAATTTGAAACTAAAGCAGCAACTACAGGAACAACAGAGAACCATAACCTGAAGACAACAATAGAAAAAGTATATAGGCTTATATCCCACAAGCTTGTGTGTCAACCTCTAGGATGTGCCTTTGCATTGTACCTGCATGAGCAATTTTACAGTTTTCAAATTGGGAAGATTGATCAGAATTGCCTTGGGAAATGACCAGACCAGCAACTTTCTGCCATGCATTCGTTTCACAGTTTTGCAGTAATCACAAATACAAGATGGAACCTCAACCCCTTTGTGTAGGTGATGTGCAATTAAGGACTTTTGCCTCCTTAATGCAAAATGAGAAGCGAAGAAAGCAAGCGAGGAGGGATTATAAAAAATGCAGAAAAGCAAGCTACCATGTCCTGGTGAGGGGTGAGTACTCCCATCCTAGTTGGGAGTTAATCAAAAGCTATGGAAAGCAAATCAAGACGATGACACAGTTTGGTTATTATAAGAGAGAGGAATGCAGTAGTAAGAGCAGTGCTGGAAATAACCCCCAAGCGACAGTAGCCAATTTGGCTGCTATGATTGTAAAGGATCGAATCAGGCAACGGCATTAGATTTTGCACTCACAATGACTGTTGTGCATACAGGTATCCTGCAGCTACTACAGGAACTGTCTTGCATTTGCTGTAGGAACCTTCCAGCAACTGTTGCAGGATGACTTATTTTGTAGCAAACGTTTCCAACTCATCTTAACTGCTTCCAAGAGATTAGATCACCCAACTCAATTTATTCTACCAAACCACTAAAGATAAAAATAATGAAAGTTGTTTTTGATTAAAATAAACACTTTAAACCAGAGCTATGAACTGGAAGAGGATTTTGAAAGGACCCCAGAACCTGTCAACTACAACATAGAACTAGAGCCAAGAACAAAACTGGCCAATAAACTAGAAAGACCACCAAGAGATAATCAACAAAACAACAGCAGACATACTGTCAAACAAACTACAAAATGATGAGATGAAAGTTGTTATCCTAATATAACTAAAGTAACTTCGAATTTGTAGCTGATTCCACAAAACCAATGCTTAAACTATTTTTTTCTTATTTATTTTTTCTCTTTCCCCTGTATATACAACAAAAACATGTATATTAGATATAACATAAACGTCAGAGCATACCGAATAGATGAAAGCACTGAATTGAAATCATCCGGTAACAATCTTTAATTGTTGTATGACAATTGTTTGAGTGGATAAACTCTGTTTTGACATAAACCGCATTGAGTGAAGGCGGTGGGTATCTGATTAGAACTTATTGGTCAGTAATTGTCAGCAGATTATTAGTCAGTAATTGTCAGCAGATCCTAAGTGACGTTATGTGATTACATTCTAACTGTGATAATTTGATTATTTTATTGCAATATTTATTCTTTAATCTGTTTTATAAGTAATTTCAATTTTCCTGAGCTTATTATATACGTTATCTTCTGCAAAGTTGGCTTTTACTTTTCTAATCAAGTTCTGTACCATGTGGTTTAACCAGTCATAGTTTTACGCCAACAAGTTCTGTACTTTAGTATTTAGCATTTTCCAGGCTTTTATTTTCCCATGTGGTTTAACAAGAGTCATAATTTTGGCTCAAATAAGTTCTGTACTTTAGTATTTAGCATTTCCCAAGCTTTTATTTTTTCGTGTGGTTTAACCAAAAGATGCGTAGTTTTGCTAAAATACGGTTTTAGTCCTGAGACCACTTCAGCAATGATAAAGATAAGTAGAGGTGTTTGAAAATTAATATAGGCATAATAGTCAATAGTTGAGTCTGTATGTATGTAGACAAAATAGTCAAATAGTTGAACCAGCAAGTGTTATTGACAGATATGTAAATGTAGTCTTATTTCAATAGAACGTTCTACATTAAATTTGATTTCTAAATGATAATGTAATTATATAAATGATGAGATGATTCCATTAAATACACGACCCTAAACACATTAACTCAAGGTCTTTTAGGATTGCAGACCATTTAAGACTGATCATGTAAGGAGCCCATTTAAAAGCATAAAATGTGTAAAAATTAATTAATTCTATTTGGACCCGTCACAAACATTAACATGTGCAAAAAAGCATAAAAAACAATACTAAATTATTGTTATATTAGGATGCCTTGTCAACTAGGCTAACAAAATCCGTTTTCTAAACTAAAGAACATGGCCTTGATAGGAGATCTTTGGCCAACAAACTCTGCTTTTTTTTAACTAAAGAACATGGCCTTAAATAGTAGATCTATGGAAAATATTATGTAATAGCTGCTTTAAAAAAATAGCAACAACATTTTATTTATCATAGTATAAGAATGAAGAGGAAAAATTAAGGCACGCTTTTTTCCACTACAATATTCCTGTAATAGGACAACTTGTCAACTAGGCCCAGGGAAAAAGAAAAATCAGTGAAAAACATGGTCCCATATAAGAGAGTCTATGGAAAATATTATGTAATAGCTGCTTAAAAAATTAGAAACAATTTTTAACAAAAAAAATTATAATATTAAATACAAGAGGAAAAATTCAAAGGCATACACCTTTTTCCTCTGTACAACTCTTAGTGTTGTTTTAAGACAGCTTGTCAACTAGACCCACAAGCCTTTTTTTTAATATTATTTTTTATTTTATTACTGTTGATTATCCATTCTGGCACACAAGTGAATGTGTAATATTTGGACACAACCAAATGGCAAAGATTTGGACAGATGTAATCTCCACGCCCAAAAAGCATAACCATTAATTATATAATTTTGATTCCCCTTCTTTACCATGACTAAAAACCCATCCTAAAAAGAATGGTGTAACTAACTAATGCTAATTGCTGTTAACTACGTTTACAAATGATAGATGGAATTTAGTATTCCGGTTCCCTCTAATACTAACAGGTACTCTAAAAAAGTTAAGGTCGTTTTTCAAATCGGCCAATATATAGTGGAAAACCAACAATTTCTAATCT
This sequence comes from Cryptomeria japonica, assembly GCF_030272615.1. Taxonomy (NCBI): domain Eukaryota; kingdom Viridiplantae; phylum Streptophyta; class Pinopsida; order Cupressales; family Cupressaceae; genus Cryptomeria; species Cryptomeria japonica. Next base: position 396,486,731 of record NC_081413.1, read on the forward strand.
ATGAACAAAGAAAACATGGAACAAATATGATAAAGATGTGAAAGCACAAAATCCATCCAACAGTAAACCAACCAGCCAGAACATCCAGCTCCTTAGAATTATTAAATTTCAGCCTTCTATGAAGTGAATCCACTATTAATCAGATATGAACCGTGCTGTCGACAAGTCCATTAGCTACCACACACGTTCTTTCCTTGCCCAAAGGCCTTATTTTGCTATTTTGAGGCTTTGATTTTCATTGGTATAAAGATCTTCCAAAAACAAAAACCAACCAGATGATATCAGGTAACAGAAAGCTCCAAAGCTCTAAGCAATAGATGGAAGTTCCACTCTCAAACCAATTTTGTTTCACTCAATCTTTTAAATGTTAGAGACGAAACCAGCGTCATTCAGTAAAAGCTATGATGAGCGTATAAAAGATAAAATGATAGTTGCTACATGAACACAATTACCATAAATTGCATACATTTTAGCCAAAAGCAATATTAAACAGAAAAGGGCACATGCACACCAACTTAAACCATACACCGAACACAGCTAAAAGCCTGTAGAATAATTTTAAATAAGAATGGCAATAATACAAATTCTAGAGTCTACTTTTTCGGACTTGCATTCCCCAAGAACGTAACAATGAAATGTTATAAACTTATAAAGAATATTTAATAAACTTGATTAGGGCCGAGAGGTACAGGTACTAAGTACACAAAAGAATTGCAGTAGCGAGCTGATAAAATCCTTGGCAAATAGTTCTCAAAAACGATTGAACAGCAAATTGTGGTAATATTCAGCTTGATGCAGTAGACATCGCCTGCTTCACAGCATGGGAATAGGTCTTGTGCTGATAAGTCAGTGTAAACTCAAGCAGATCCGACAAAGAGGTTTCTGGTTCCCACTCTGCATGGAAATTTTATATATCGAGTTTTAATCCCTAGTTGGAGTGGCAGGTAAAATTATGGCAATATCAAACCATGAAAATTTAAACTAAACCAACATACCAAGCTGCTGTTTGATGATAGTCATATCTGGTATTCGCTTGTCACTATCGTCATAACCTTCACCATAAAATTCCTTGGAACTTACATCAATAGTTGGCGTCTCCAGAGGTGGTTTACCACTTACTTTAGAGTATAACTTAGCAAAGCAAAAAGGACCAGAAAATTTGATAAGTACTCAAAGCCAAAAAATATGATGCACGTTCCAAATAAGCAGCAGTAAATTTATGCTTCAAATTGCAAGAACAATACTAGAACTATATTTGTATTACCAACCAAAAATGGACTCACCCTTACTCAACTTGCATTTTCACATCATGCAATTTCCACAATGAGACTCTTAATACATTTGCTTGACCTTTTGCATTGCTTATAATGCCTATAAATTAGTTTATCTAAAATCGGAGCTAATTTCAAACATTTTTATAATCAAAGAAAGGTTTGGTATGCAAAAAGCAACACAGCTTGCCAAGAGGTTAATTGTGTCATGCATGGCTAATAAAACACTTAAATAAAGTTTCAATTTCGTTCTAAACACAAACATGTTACGAGATTATCAAGTCCTATTTTCAACCATCATGTATAGTATCTAGGGGGATTATGTAGTACGTCTACAAAGCTGAGACTATTTTACATGCAAATGTCTTACAATTGCTAATGAGTTATATGTTTTATAGCAGCTTGAGTCAAGACACTGTCTTCTAATGAAACAAGTTCAACAAATCATTTTTTTATGTAACACTCACCTCAGTCATCAGCTCAGCTAACTGTCTCACGGTCACTTCATTGTTGGGGTTGCCAACATTGAAAATGTGGCCATTTGCCCTAGAGGGGTTTTCCTGTAAAAACCAATGGGTGAGATGATACCCACATAAGACATAGATAAACAGTCTACCTTTGCAAAAACAAAGTGACTTACAATCATCCGGAGAACAGCCTCAATGGCATCCTTTATATAAACAAATGTACGCTGTGACTGCCCTCCATCTACAAGTTTCAAAGGCTCGCCCCGCAATAAACCCTGAGGGTTCATAGTTATCGATCAGCTATTGTATGAACAATTAATCCAGAATCATTTAGTCAAAGGAAAATTTAACATGGATGTGTTGCAGCCTCCATTTCCTCATCATTATTTGACCAGACAAAACACTCGATCCTTATCATAGATACCATAAAGGATGCATCCAGGGTATAGCCAAACTTACATTGCTAAAACAGGCAAGAACCCTTGGTACACCCTCACTGGGTCCATCAATTCCAGGAATAAAATCCATTCTTGGTCCAATCCAGTTGAAAGGTCTAACAATGGTGAATTCAAGGCCATTCTCAGCCCCCTCAGCTGGAAAAATTCAAATCAAATTTTAAAATAATTTTCCAAAATATTGCCTGCATTAAAAAATTTTAAAATATCCAGTCATTAATATTCTTCTTACCATAAATAAGCCTCTCAATCAGCTGCTTTGCACATGCATATGACCATCGTTGTTTCTCAATTGGACCAAAAATACAAGGAGATTCATCCTCTTTAAGGACATAAAAAGAGGGGTCCTGGCACACACAAACATTTTGTCACTGGAAAGTCCTCAGACAAATAGAACAACATGCAAGGAACAGACCAGATCAGTTATAGAAATGGTGAAGAATGACTCCTTGGTATACCTGTCGCAGGGGATGGTCTTTTGGAAGAAAACTTCCAATTGTCTTTCCATAAACTTCACATGTAGAGAAGTGAATCAGGCGTTTGTTGTTTTCTGAGCAGTACTTAACCTAAAAAAATAACCAACAAGATCAACATTTCAGGTTAGCGATCAATCTCTCTGTGCAAGTGATTGGTAAGGCTTGGTTCACTCCCACTCCCGAGCTTGGCCGTTAACTCAGGAATACAAAATCTGAAATATGCAGGTCTTATATAACAACTTGTCATGCAGACTAGGCCTGGAATCTTAAAATTCAAATTCGATTTCTATCATTTCATTCTTCCAGTTGCGATCGCATTGTTCCAAATGAATTAAGATACTAAAATATGTACATGTAGGTCTTATAAGTCATACCCACTTCCTACATTACTATCTTTTATCTTACTAATTGCAAAAAGAATGACACTGCTTTAAAAAATGAAATAAAGAAATTCGTTGTGAAACCGTTCCTTGTAACAGAAGACAACACTCACCACAGGGAGAGCATCGATGAAATTACTGTAGATTGTATCAAGAGGTCGAGTGTTATAGTCCGCTGGTGTGCAAATAGCAGCCAGATTGATTGTCTGCAACAACAAGAAGAAACTATAGAACATTATGCCTCAGCCTTTTTGATCATCGATCCACAGTTAAATCTTTACCCAAACAAAAAATTTAAATAGTAATGCATCTAATCAGAACATTAAACTAAACAGTAATTTGGGTAAACAGAGAACTGTAGAGGTCAAAATGCAAGTGAACATTAATAAAATGCTGCAAAATTTTAAAACAGATTATGCTGGAATGCCAACGCTTTTCTAACAAATGCAGAAAGAAACACAAACCCCACCTCCGCAGCAAGACCAAAAGAAGCAACAAGAAAGCAAATCAAGGGAGATCTGCTCTGAGGCAAGAAAAAGCAACAGCAAGGGCAAGTACCAGATCGGCCATCTTGATAAGGCCTTCGAGACGGGGATCGTGCTTGATATTGATTCGGTGAAACTGAATGCGGCTGGACCATGGCTGTCCCGGCTGAAGCAGATGCTCGATCTTGTCGCTGTAAACATCCACCGCCAGAACCGTGTGGTTGGTGTCGTGCATCAGTCTCTCGCACAGATGAGATCCAATGAAACCCCCGCCACCGATCATGCAGATTGTGATGGCATCGATTGGGCTTCCATCCAGATCCACCCTACCCGCCATTCTGCTCTTCTTTCTTATGTGATGCAAGTTGCTTCAACAAAAAAATCCTTTAATAGCCACGGCTTCTGGCTCAAGCTGCTTTATGTTCTGTGTCTCTGTAATTAAACAGCTTGCAGTCTATAATGGAGGCGGCCCCCACTTCTATAATGACCGTCGATCTCTTCCCTAGCCGTCGATTTCCATCTCGGCCGCTCTTTCCACGCGCTTCGATCTGTCGGTGGGCCTCGGGGCCCACTATCACGCTTAAATACGAGAAAGACATGTTCAAGAAAACGAGAACTCTAGGTACATTTAATAAAATCATTTGATCTACAAGTATTTTCTATACTAATAAATGAATAGAAAATATGTAAATAGATTTAAGTCTATTTAGTTTGATAATTGTTATAAAGAAATGATGTTGATGTTGTGTTGGAATGATCTGTCTACAATCCAATTTGCTCTTAATGGTGACAATATCTTTATTTTGACTCAATAAATTTATCTATATATATCTACACCTCTAATCTAGACCTCTCTTTCCATGTGTCTTAATAAATTGATCTATATAGATCCACACTTCCTATCCCTTTTACATCTAAATATAAGAAAATATGTGTAAAGATTAATATGGGAAGATATGTGTAAAGACAAATATGAGAAGATATGTGAAAAGACAAATAAAAGCTTTACATAATTAAATAAATGTAACTAATTAGTATATAATTCTAGACAACTAAATATTTCTCCCACATTACCTAGACAAGTCCCCTTCACTTAAAATTTTCCACTTAATTAAGTAATCTTATTATTTGTGTATTCCCCTTTTTTGTCTCATCTCACATAAATAAATAAATAAATTATTATTTTTTACACCTATTTTCCGCCTCACATGTTTAAAATAATTAAATATTATTATTTAATTATAGCTATATTCCCTCCACCAATTCCAAAAATTAAGAACACTTAGAAAACTTGTCCTCGTGGTTCCAATATTGTCTCCACCAATTTCCAAAATAAAATAATAAGTTGCAATTATTTAATTAGCTATATGATTTATTTAAAGCTTTTATTTTCTTTATACATGTATTCTCTTATTTATCTTTACAAGTCTTCTCATATTTAGGTGTGAAGGGGATAGGAGATGACATAAGCAAATTTACAAATTGAGGTTTTATGAAAGGGGACATTGAGATGGGTATTAACTGTAACGTCCCTCTAGGAAACCTCGAAGGGATTAAACTAAAACACTAGAAAAGAGTGTAAATAATTTATTTATTTTTAACTTTAATAAGTCTAATGGTACATTAAGTTAACATTACATCTAAATTACACAACGGAAGACTTAACTTAACACCTAAAGGGTTTCCCAGCTTGGTTAACATGATTTAAACTAAACATTGCTTCACACTAATTAATCCAATTAAGATGTTTTAAACATAAAGACATTATTACACTTAAACAATGATTAATTCATCCAATAGTATGAGATATCATTAACATGTCTAAGTTTCATTCATGATGATTCTTTCCATTACATTTCATCAATGATTCAATTAAAAGATATACTTTTAACCATTTAATTTCCATCAATACATTTCTTTTGCATCACATGATTGAAATAATATTACATTGCACTAAATCACTAAGTCTCACAAGATCACATAATGTTTACATTACAATTACATCTTGCCATGAAGCCATACATATCAAATAATACAACTGACCATATAAGGTCCATGATACACAAAGAATGATCCAAGATGACAAATAGGATCCAACTGGAAAAACAAGATGCTCGAATCCAAGAGCAACTGGAACACCTATGAAGCCAACTCCCACAAGAAGGAACAAACACACCCAATGGAAAGTGGCACTACCACCCGACCATGTGGCTCAAAAGAACCACCCCTCTGTGCTAGGAGATAGAAATAAGACCCACTAGCAACCTACAAGGTATGCACACACATGGTCGAAACACAGCATTGAAAAACTCACATAAAGCATAAACTCGTAGAACATGACACCACAACAAAACTTAGGTGATACCAAGGAGGCTATACACTAGTGACCATAAGGGAAGAGTGTCGTCACATAGCTTGGTATGGTTATCTTGGCACGCCTCCATAGGTCCCCGCCCCATCTTGGGTTATCCTGGTAACCTCTCTCGAACCCCCAGCCCCATCCAAGTCTCATGTGGACCCAAACAATCCTTTCGTGAGGACAAGGTTGTTGGTTTTCCATTCCAGGCCTTCTCACTGCATCCTGAGTTTGTACTAGCACTCGACCATGAGCGAGGTAAAAGTATCTTACTTAATTTTTTAACTACCCAACCCCCTAATATATTATTAGGTTATCACTTACTTAACCAACTTTCGATGGGTTATCCTTCTAATCTCTTTGGGTGCGACCCCCACTCGAAAGCCACTCTTCCTTATGACACCAAAGAAAAACCCCCAAAGGAACTCCAAAACCAAAGTACCAAAACCAAGATACACAAAGGAGTTCGAGACAACAGAGAAACACTTGGCCATACAAGCCCTTGCACATAGATTAAACCAACTGGCAAAACACAGTTGATTCACATGACCGACCAACGAAAAAGACCACATGAAAAAACCTAATTCCATTTAATTCTAAGGACTTGCAGTTTTCAAATTAAATGCGAAGACGGTCAAATTGAAACAAACACCTTCTCTAAAACAGAATAAACATTTCATTTTTCTTTCCTAAGTCATAAATGACCAAGTTTTCTAACTTTTCTATGTTTCCAAAATAATTCATTTAATAATTACCATTCCACTCATTCACTTAAAAATTCAAATCTATATTTGTCATATCCATTTAACATGTCAAAAATATCTTAATCACATTTGTCATAGCCCACACACACACAAAAAAAAATTTAACTGTATATTAAAATAATAAAAAGAAAAATTTAAAATTTAAAAAAAAAATGTTTATCGCGTGGCTGCCACGCAACCCCTTTGAAGAGGGGTGGGCGATGGCCATGTGGGCCACGACGTGGCCTCTCCACAGCCTTTGGTTATGGGTGGACCACGACATGGTCCCCAACCTAACCGGCCCGCCCCATGGTGGTGGGGAAGCCACGGCCCCCACACCATGGGTCGTGGTGGCCTACGACCCCACCACAATATATATAAAAATATATTTATTTACTTTTTTAATTTTATTTAATTTTAAACCAATAACCTTGCTAAAAGTATAAACTCAGAAATATATTTTTCCTTTGCCAGTTAAAATAAAATGAAAACCTAGCAACCATTTAGACAACAATTTTCCTTTTGACACCAAAATTTATTTTTTGAAAACACAACAGGGTAAGCCATTTTTTTTCTTTTCCAAATTCTTCATTTGTCCAACAATTTCAAAACTCAACCCATTTCCCAGGTTTGCCCAAAATAGAAATTTTGGCAGCATAACCCCCTATTTAATCAACAATGGAGGAATTTAAATCTTAAACAATCAACAGAGAAATTAAAAACACTAGTTTAAATTTCATTCAAACACACCCACAAATTTACAGGAACTGATTTTAAACCAGGATTTTACAAAAGCAAAAGATTCAAAATACCAACCTGGTGAGCTTTCCAGGAAGAGTAATTTGAAGCAGAGCAAACCTCCAACTTTAAACCAGAATCTTCAACCACAAACTTCTCCAGCTCAAAACCACACACACAGAAAATTTCTAGAAAATACTTTTCCCCAAATGCAAAACGAATGATTTGGGAAAAATATTTCACATTATATAAAAAATTTCTCACACAAAATATCTTTTAGGTCACATTTAAACTTTTAAAATGAAAATTGAAATATAAAATTTCTTTTCAAAATAATACACTTTTCATGAAATTTCTAATTTGAAATCATTTCTTTTTTGAAAACAAAACAATACCTTTTTAATTAAATTTTCTCATTGAAATAAATCCCTTTTTTTTTTCAAAAATGAAAATTGATATAAACATTTAATTAACATAAAGGTAAAATAACTTTATTTTTTTTAAACAATTGGAAACACATAATATAAAATTTCCTAAATAATTCAACAATTCGATTTTAACTGATCAATTAAAACAATTGATTAATCTATCAAAATATTAGAATACACTTAATCAATTATTTCTAAATTTAATTTAATAAACGCATAACATGCAAAGAACAAAGCAAAACAGAACCACGACCCGCATACCAACAAAGGAAAGGTTGACCGATGACTGGCAATGCTTAGTGACGAGCAACGGTAAGGGTGAAACTTAGGGCCTTAAGAAGTTATCTCCTCCACTTCCATTGGATTATTTAGGTACGCTCAGACGTGTGGAACCAGGTGAAGTCAGTACCTTGTACCTGTAATTCCTGCATCACCAAACCACACACACACACACACACACACACACACACACACATATATATATATTCAAACACGGTAGACACACCGGTGAAGGAGAATAGTGGTGTTCCCTATCTCACCGAAGTGAGTGAAGGAAAATCATCTCCTCGCACCCCATACACTTTCACACATACATGATGACATGTACATAACGCATCTCACGCAAAAAATAAATGTGTTAGTCCATGGTCAGTAATCCAATAAAATTAACATCTAACCATCAATAAAGAAATAATGTGTAAACAACATACACTGAAACTCAAATCAAAGCATAAAATGATATAGCATAATATCTGAGTAAAAACATCACCATATAAAGTATCCACTAATACCCACTGAAAAAGTCAACCATAGTCAAAATAAGTATCTAAAAAGTTTGATCAAGGGAGGTGTACTACATTAACAACGAGGGAAGAGATTAACATCCATTATATAGAACAAGTTGTAAGAGGCTAATAATTCATGAATAATATCAACATCATTTGTATATCATCAATAATAGACTTAAGGATACTCAATTTATTTATTTTTTTATATGCATTTATCTCAATAATCTATTTCAATACTATTATCCAAGTTAATTATTGCAAGAAATAATTTAGAATTGAACAATGGAAACAAATGCACAACGCAAAATTCCTATTCCAAACTACTACAAACCTCAGAAAAAATTCAAAAAGAGAATGCAAGAAGCCCAATAACATAAACAATCAACTCAAACTTTATCGATGACTCTATTATTTTATATACTAATAAATGTATAAAAAAAAATTAAATAGATTAAGTCTATTCAGTTTGATAATTGTCGATAAAGAAATGATGTTGATGTTATGTTGAAATGATTTGTCTACAACCCACCTTGCTCTCTATAATAAAGACAAGACTCTAGAATGGTCGCAATCTCCTATCTAACAACCAATCTCCATTTCAGCCTCTCTTTTTATGTGTCTCTATAAATCAATTTATATATTTCCTCACCTCCAAGACCTTTCACGTCTAAAAATGAGAAGACATGTGAAGAGATAAATATGATAAATTACATGTAAAGAGAATGAAAGTTTTAAATAAATTATAAAGTTAAATAAATAATTATAATTAATTAGTATATAATTGTAGAGATCTTAATAGTTCCCTTGCCTTAATCAACCAAACATATCACCTATACAAGTCCCCTTCACCTAAAGTCTCCTACTTAATTAAATAATCTTATTATTTAATTATTCCCCTTTTCCATCTCATCTCACATAAATAAATAGATTATTATTTATTACACCTATTTTCCACCTCACACATGGTTAAAATAATTAAATAGTAATAATTAAATTCCTTCCATCAATTCCAAGAATAAAGAACACTTTAAAAACATGTACCCCTGGTTCCATTATTCTCTCCACCGATTTTAAAAATAAAATAATTAGTTACATTTATTTAATTAGTTATATAATTTATGCAAAGCTTTTATTTTCTTTATACATATCCTCTCATATTTATCTTTACACATGTCTTCTTATATTTAGGTATAAAGGGGATAGGAGATGGACAAAACCAAATTGACAAATTGAGGCACATGGAAAGGAAGGTTGAGATTAATGTGCATTGTAAAAGACAAGTTATAAGAGGCAAATAACTAGCATATACACCTTAAATTTTAATTTAATCTATATAAAATATGCCGAGAGATATCCTTCTCGAGGCGCCTATTTCACTCTAGGGTGTAATTTCATTAAAAATAGGTGCCTCGAGAAGGATATCTCTCGACGTATTTTATATCTAGATTAATTTAAAATTTAAGGTGTATATGCTAGTGGCAGTCGCACGATGCAAGATGGAAAACCTAAAAGAAATCAATATATAATTATATAGTATCTTTTATTAAAATAAATTGTATTATAATATTATTATATTATTACGTAGAGATATATGAAATTTTATATATCTTAGACTATTTTTAATAATATACATGTGTTGCAAGGTCATAGCAAATACTAAAATCTAACATATATTAAACCTTTTTTTAATGGCAAGTATTATGATTCGTTGGCTTGATGATGATGATATAGTTGTAATAGGTTGTTTGGTGACTTTATTTGTGTTGTCATTGATGGAAACCATGTTTTGTTTAGTCATCTAGGTCATCTAGACCAACCGGTATAACCTAACCGGAAGTGGAATCAATTAGACAACAAAACTGCTAAGTTGTTGTCAAACGGTAAACAGGAACATAGCGATGATCAAGCGACCGGTACGAACGATTGGTGAAGAGTTAGACGTTTCCGTTTTACAGGAGTGTTGAAGACAGGAACATGCACCTATGTTCCAAACTGCATCAACAGCTTTGGTGTATTGAGTGAGTTATGATGGATTTTCTAGTCATAGTCAGGAAGAACAAAGAACCGGTATAGCAGAGTTAGTTTGATCGGTAACTGGTAAACTTATTGTTATGTTTTTAGGTTATGAATTGTTTTATCGACAAGAGAAAAGTGTAATGAGTGGGAAAATTTAAAAGGTGACTAGATTCAATGAAGCTAGGGAATTGTTTCAAGGTTCTTAACCGACCTAACAAAGTTCTTTATAAGGTGATGTAAGTTGTATGATTTCGTATATCAATAGTGAGAATTTGATCGAGCGGTGGAAGGAGAAGTTAGGGTTTGATGTCAAGTTGGTGATGGAAGTTGAGCAGACACGGATCTAATCAGGCACAGTGGTGCTAACTTCAAATCAGTTGAACTTGTTGTCTTCCTAACAGTTGCAGTGAGAAAATCCTCTAATAAGGTCGCTCCTAACAGGGTGCGGTAGGAACCTAGCAGGTCTGAAGGTGAAATCCTCTAACCAAGTGACACATTAGCTTGTGTTTGTAAATCCTAGTAACATGGGTAGCTCCTAAAAGGGTTGGGTCCTAACAGGCCTTATTGTATAACTCTTAATCGGGCTAAAACACTCTTAACCGGATGTGCCCTTCATAGGGTGGTTGTATGACCTTAACTAGTTAGATCTCTATACTACAGTTAGAAGATCCTTGTGGGTACTAATTCCCACTGTGGTTTTTCCCAGTTGGGTTTCCACATGAAAAATCATTGTGTTATGGTTTGCATGCTTTGTTGGATGTTTTCTTATGTGGTTATATTTCTTGCATGCTTATTGATTTTCAAGTTGGTGAAAGTTGTTATCAGATTTATTATGTTTTTGCTTGCATTGATTCACCCCCCCCCTCTCAGTGCCTTATAATTTTGTCAATTGGTATCAAATCCTAATTCCCTTAAGGCTTAACCACTTGGGAAGGATCTCTAAGGCTAACATGGGGGAAGGTTCAATGAGTTACAGAGAGCTTTCAAACAAGCTTGCAAAATCTGAAGAAGCCCTTAATGAACTAAAGGTCAGGTACAAAGCTTCATTGGCTAAGAGAAGAGAGTTGATTGAGCAGTTGTTGGAACTCAATGAAAACATATCATTTGAGGAAGCAACCATTGATACCTTGTCTAATGAGGTGGAAAAGGTGAATGATGAAAAGACAAATTTGAGGAGAGAGTTGGAAGCCCTTACCATCAAGATGAGCCAAGAGTTGGAAGCCAGGAGGGCAGCTGAAGATAAAATAAGAGATAAGGAGCATGAGATCTTTAAACTGAACCAGGAGATTGGTACCTTGCATGCAAATCTTCATGAGGAAAAAGAGGAAAAAGAGGAAATACAAGTTGATCTAGACATGGCTATGTCTCTTAGAGAAAGTCTCAAAAAGAAGAATGAGGAGCTTACCAAGGAGTTGGCTAATGCAAATGAGTTATTAGCTAAATTCAATAAGAGCACTGCTATGCTTGATGAGAAGATTCAAGCGAAAAGGAGATACACATGGCTTGGGATACACAATCTTTGAACAAGGAGAGCCATCTGGTACCAAGGACACCATGCATGAAGCCAAATCTGCACCAAAGACTAAGAAGAACACCGGTAAGAGAACCTACAAACTAGTATGTTTTAACTGTCATAAGGTAGGTCATACTGCAAATGTTTGTAGAAGTAGATCCAGTACTTTTGATGGATATAGACCTAATACATATGAAGGATATAAGCCTAGTACTTTTGATGGATATTGCTTCAATTGCAACAAGTATGGGCATAAAGTTGTTGAGTGCAGGTCAAGAGTGAACAATCAGAGATCTTACATGGATCAGAGGTCTAATGGTGAATGGCAGAGATCTTACAACAACTAGAGGAACCCTACTTGGCAGAGACCTTATGTGAACCGGTCTATTCCATATGAAATGGAGAATAGATGGAATGTGACATGTTCAATTTGTCACAACTATGGTCATGTGGATATGAATTGTCAGAGAAGAACTGATAGAGGTAATGTTGAACCCTAAAGAGCATCTAGAATGGCATGTTTCCACTGTCACAAACCGGGACACATTGTAAGGTTTTATAGAGATAGAATGAACCAACCAATTAATCAGTTTGTTGACCGGAAAGGAAAGAAGAAGGTAGATGTGGAAGAAACCAGAAGTGAGATGAATAAGATATGGAGGAATAAAAGTGAGGAGAAACCATTGGAGGACAACAATTCTTAACCTGGTGTGGATAATCCCTCACCAAAAACCTAAGCTATGTATGAAGCATAGGGGAAGCATATTGTCAGATCCATTTTTGGACCCCCCTAAAGGGTGTGTGGTAAGTCAAATCTGCATGTTTTGATGCAATATGATGTAATGAAGTGATTTTGAGATGTAACCAATAAATTGGATGAGATATATGAACCAATAGCAAGTTCTAGGGTTGAACGGTGATTAGGGTATGTTCAACCGGTTTAGCATTTAATGCAATTGGTAAAAGGCAAATAAAAAGGTGTTTTATAGTCTCATTTTTCACTTAGAATTTTTGAGAGCATATTTGGAGAGCGACAGAAATATAGAAGAGAATTTGATTTGCTACTTTGGCGAAGTTGATAGCGAAGTGTAAAGATTTGTCGAAAATTAAATCGGTGGAAGAGCATTCAGACCGAAAACCCTAGTTGCGAAGAAGTCTAAAGCTATTTATCTGTGAATTTGGATCTGTGTTTAAATTTTCACAATGGATACATCACATATTGTTGATATTACCGAAAGACCTCGACCGGACTTTAAGAGACATCCTCATAAGTCCAAAGAGATAGATCCAGCTGGAGCCCTATCCAGCATGCCCTACAAAGTTTTGCATGTTGAGGACCTTTGATCATACATCCATTGCAAACTGGAGGATTCAGGCACATTTGCCATCTTTGATCAATACTTAACATTGTGTGATGAACAAGGATTGATAAAGGAAGAATTCAGAATGGTATCCGATAAGGGTTTTTCACCATGTTGTAAACTTTATAGATGATTTTGAAGAAGAGCACATGAGATATATTCTGAGCAGGAACCACGATCAATTTATGTGGTTGGATAGACCACACAAGATCACAAAAGAGGCCATCCATGCTATCACCGGATTATGGGCCATCGATGAAGTCCCTGTTTTGAGAACAATCTCGAAGGATGAGGTTATCCGACTAACAAAGTTGAAGTGGGATGGTCTTGCCATGGCGGTGAATGATATAGAAGATCCAGAAGTGAAGTTTTTATCCATGGTCATCGACTACAGAGTATACCATTCAAGCCAGATGAATAGCATTCTCAAAGCTACTATCCACACAACATACCAAATGTTGAAAGATAATATTGATTATGACCTAGCAGAGGCCTTGAGAGCCCAACTGGTATTGAATCTTGAATCAATCAAGAAGGACAAGCGACAAAAGTTTAAGTTTGGTTAGTAGATTATTGGATTGTTTTCTATTTCCAAAATTACATTCCCAGTATAGGTGATATCCAATGGTCTGTGGATACACTGGCAGCCTTGCAAATCAAGAAGAGCATTAAAATGCTTGGCAATGAGCTCACTAAGACTATCTGGGGGTACTTCAAGGAATTCCAGAAGAAAATGCATGCCAGAGAGAGGATACCGAAGCATGTGGTGAAAAGGTATGAAGACTCCATTTGTTTTATGGTTGATATCGATACTTGCCAGATGGAGGTTGTAGATCCAAGCACTTCACGGGTCATGTGTATGGGGTATGAGGTAGAAGAAGATATCTTGATTATTTATGTTGACCACCTCCTATCTAAACCGATAGATCCAAATGTACCTAGGTTTGATACATTTAAAGAGAAATAAATACAGGTACATGTTGAATTGGCCAAACCGATAGAGGCCAAAAAGATCAGGAAAGAGGTTGACGAATTTTTTGTTGCACAATGCTTCACAAAGGAGATGGTTGATGAAGCAAGAACTAGATTTGAAGCAAGGAAGTTAGGAACCTCTGGTGTCTCCACCGGTAGACAAACTAGGAGTTCAGATGTCAAGAAGGAGAAGCTCCCTCCTCCTCAAAAGATACAAATCAGGAGAAAAGAAAAGGATGATAAGCCTCAAGCACCTAAAGTCTCAGAAGCTACAAGAACAAGAAAGAAAGAACAAGCACAAAGAGTTTTTAAGGTTGTAGCAGAGGAAGAGATAGAGGAAGCCGAATCAGAAGGCGGTAAGAAAGAATTGAGGGCAAGTGGAAAGAAATCTAAAGTCGTTGGTTTACCCACTGTCAAATTAGTTAAGCCACAGGTAACTAAACTTACTTCTCTTGAGAACTTGTTGATGAATATAAGGAAGTATGGTATATTAATTGGTGTACATAAGCACTATAACAATTTTGGTGAGGAAGAGTAGAAAAAAATTGAGGATTCAGTTGTTTGGTTTATGAATCATTATAACAAAATATTGATTGAATTACAAGGATAGATACCTGATTCTTTGTATAGAAAATTGGAAGCTAGATGGCAGACAACAATTAAGCAGAATAAATAAATGATAGAGTATGTATTTATTCATTTACAACCGGAGACCTCCAAGGAGGAAATGTAGGAAATTCTTTCAAATTCAAAACCATTATTTCGTACCAAAAAGAGGTTAACAAGATTGCTTGTTGGTGAGTCCCAGTCTGTGCAAGCTAAGACTAAGGAAATTTTGAAAAAGTTTTTAGGACTTGAAAAAGAGGAACCGAAGAAGATAGATTCTTCTGAGGAAGAATATCTCCCTGAAGCACCGGTAATTGAAGGTGAACTACCAGATATGTTTGAAATTGATCAGATAGCGAATGTTACTCTAATAGAGATAGAACCAATAGGTGGAACCACATATGTTCCCACATCAGTTCCTATTATCATAGAAGAACAACCAGTGATACCAGAAGTTATTCCAACCAGTAAAGATGAAGAGAAGATAGAGACACAAGAGGATGCACAAATAGATGATGTGCAAACCACAGAGCCACCAGTGAAGGAAGAAGAGAAGCAGAAAGAAGAAGCACAAGAGCAGAAAGTGACCCATCAGTCACTTACTTTCAAAGAAAATCATTGATGGTGATGATACAATGGCCATCCAAGGGCCAATAAATATGGATAAGTTGAGTCCAACAGAACTAATGGAGATTGCATCTGAAATGCAATCCAAGGCCAAGAAGAAGATAATGAGAACTCAGAGGAGAGAAGGTCAAACTATACAGACTGCAGTTGACATATTTTCCAGTTTGTTATCAGAGACTGATACTGATAGTTTCATAACTCCCTTTGAAAAACTGGATCACTTGGTCACAACAGCAGGGGAGCAAATGAAAACTCTTGGAGAGGCTACTCTACATAATGTAGAGAAATAATATGAAAAGAAAATAATTGAGACATTGATCAAGGCAATTGACAAATACAGAGAAGTCTTACTGTGAATATGGACCAAATCAAAGAAGCCTTGAAGAATGGAGGTAAAATTCTTTCTACAATCTGAAACTTTTCTTTGTTCTTTGATGATCTCAATAAGAAGAGAAATGAAGCTCAGTAGGAGCTAAAGAGTTTGAGTGAATAATTTGATCCATTAAATGATTCAGCAACATTTTTTGGTAGATCTGTCATAGTGATACAACATAAGATTAAGGCATATGAGACATAACAGATCAAGAGGACTACATCATTACAGGAGTTACAAACTCATCTAGTCCCCAAATTAGAAATCTTGCAGAGAGGATGCAAAGAGACAGAGGCAATTTTGACTACAACTGAAATGAGTACACTTGATGCTATGGAAGAGCTTGCATACCAGGTCCGAACACACATTGAGATTACATCTACTCTTTTGGAGACATGGGAGAATGATTTGAAAGTCTTGAAGACTAATTTTGCTGATATTTTTCTCAAAATGTAATTGTGAACTTTTGAACTCTTGTACATTTGGTAATGCAAATTTTGGTGTGTTGTATTCATTTGTTTCAAATGTATTTGCTTACCTTTGTCATTGTTGTCAAAGGGGGAGTAGTATAAGTCAATCAAAATTTTGTAATAGCATGTAATTACTAAGGGGGAGTTTTGCTTTATGTATTTGAGTTGAGTCATGATTGTTGTAATGTGACACTTAGACAAAAAATCTCCTAAGTGTTGCCATCAATGCCAAAGGGGGAGATTGTTGGCTTGATGATGATGATATAGTTGTAATAGGTTGTTTGATGACTTTATTTGTGTTTTCATTGATGGCAACCATGTTTTGTTTAGTCATCTAGGTCATCTAGACCAACCGGTATAGCCTAACCAGTAGTGGAATCAATTAGACAACAAAACTGCTAAGTTGTTGTCAACCGGTAAACAGGAACATAGCGATGATCAAGTGACTGGTACAGATGATTGGTAAAGAGTTAGACGTTGTGGTTTTATAGGAGTGTTGGCGATAGGAACATGCACCTATGTTTAAAATCGCATCAACAGATTCAGTGTATTGAGCGAGTTATGATGGATTTGCCAGTCACAGTCAGGAAGAACAGAGAACCGGTATAGCAGAGTTAGTTTGATCAGTAACCGGTAGACTAATTGTTATGTTTTTAAGTTATGAATTGTTTTGCCAACAAGAGAAAAGTGTAATGAGTGGGAAAATGTAAAAGGTAACTAGATTCAATGAACCTAGGGAATTGTTCCAAGGTTCTTAACCAACCTAACAGAGTTCTTTATAAGGTGATGTAAGTTGTATGATTTCATATATCAAGAGTGAGAATTTGATCGAGCGGTGGAAGGAGAAGTTAGGGTTTGATGTCTAGTCGTTGATAGAAGTTGAGCAGAAGCAGATCTAATCAGGCATAGAGGTGATAACTTCAAATTGCTTCAACTTGTTGTCTTCATGACAGTTGCAACAAGAAAATCCTCTAACAAGGTCACTCCTAATAGGGTGCGGTAGGATCCTAGTAGGTCCGAAGGTGAAATCCTCTAACCAGGTGACACATTAGCTTGTGTTTGTAAATCCCAGTAATGTGGGTAGCTCCTAACAGGGCTGGGTCCTAACAGGCCTTATTATATAGCTCTTAACCAGGCTAAAACACTCTTAACCAGGTGTGCCCTTAACAGGGTGGTTGTATGACCTTAATCGGTCAGATCTCTATACTACAGTTAGAAGATCCTTATGGGTACTAATTCCCACCGTGGTTTTTCCCAGTTGGGTTTCCACGTGAAAAATCATTTTATTATGGTTTGCATGCTTTGTGGAATGTTTTCTTATGTGGTTATATTTCTTGCATGCTTATTGATTTTCAAGTTGGTGAAAGTTGTTATCAAATTTATTAAGTTTTTGCTTGCACCGATTCACCCCCCCTCTCAGTGCCTTATAAGTTTACTGTGATTATGGTTAGCATTAGAGTTAAGGTTAGTGTTATCGTCGGGGATAAGATTTACATCATGGTTAGGGTTAGGGTTAGCATCAACATTAGGGTTTGGTTTTGGTTTATGATTATGGTTAGGGTTAGGGTTATGGTTACGATTTAATATAAGGGTTAAATTTATGGTTATCATGGTTAGGGTTTAGTGTCAAGGTTACAATTATGTTTAGGGTTTACATAAAAGGTAGGGTTAGGGTAAGTATAATTACAATTAGGGTTAGGGTTAGAATTATAATTGGGGGTATAGTTAGGATTGGGATTTGGTTTATGGTCATGTTTTGGATTAGAGTTGAGCTTAGTATTATGGTTAGGGTTAAGGTTTACATCATGGTTAGGGTTATGATTAGGGTTATGGTTTAATTTTAATTAGGGTTTGGTTTTGGTTTAGGATTATGGTTAGGGTTAGGGTTCACGATTATGATTATGTTTATGGTTAGGTTTAGGGTTTAGTGTTAAGGTTAAGTTTATGGTTAGGGTATAGTGTTAGGGTTACAATTACGTTTAGGGTTTACATCAAAGTTAGGGTTAGAATTAGGGTTATGATTTAATTACATTAAGGTTAGATTTAAATTAGTATTAAAGTTCAATTAGGATTAGGGTTTGGGCTAGATTAAGGTTAGAAATAGATTGTGATTAAAGTTCAATTTGGGTTAGGGTTAAGTTAAGGGTAGAATTATTGTTAGGGTTAGGGTTTAGGATTACGGTTAGGTTAGCATTATGATTAGGGCTAGGGTGAGGATTATGATTAGGGTTATGGTTTGGGGATATGGTTAGGTTAATTGTTTACATCATGGTTGGGGTTAAGGTTAGGTTTAGGATTATGGTTAGGGTCATAGTTATGATTATGGATAGGGTTAGGGTTTACATGATAGCTAGGGTTAGGGTCATAATTAACATCATGGTTAGGGTTAGGATTTTCATCATGTTTAGGGATAGGGTGAGGATTATGGTTGGGGTTAGGGTTTAAGATTAAGGTTAGGGTCAAGGTTATGATTTGGGTTAGGGTTTAAGGTTAGGATTAGGATTATGGATAGGATTATCTTATAGGATTAGGGATAGGTTTCAACTTATGGTTAGGGTTAAGGTTATAGTTAGGATTAGTTTTTAGGGTTAGGGCTAAGGATTATTGTTACGGTTAAGGTTTATGGTTATGGTTAGGTTTAAGGTTTACATAATGGTTGGGGCTAGAGTTAGGGTTAGGTTTATGGTTAGGTTGAGGGTTATAGTTATGGTTAGGATTATGGCTAGATTTAGGGTTTACATCATGGTTAGGATTAGGGTTAAGGGTTAGTGGTAGGATTAATCTTAATGTTTATATCATGGTTATTGTTAGGCTTAGGATTTGCATCATGGTTAGGGTGAGGGTTATTGCTTGGGTTAGGATTTAGGGTTTGGGTTATAGTTAGGTTTAGGGTTATAATTATGGTTATGGTTGGGGTTAGGATTAGGGTTTACATCATGGTTATAATTATGGATAGGGTTAGGGTGTACATCATGGTTAAGGTTAGGTTTAGGATTTTTTAGGGAAACAACTATCCAACCCTTAGGATGCACCAATATTTTAATACCCTTCATATATTATTAATACATTGTAATAGATGATTGGTGCATCCTAAGGGTTGTAGAGCCATTCCCTATTTTTAGGGTCAGGATTTAGGGTTAGGATTAGGTTAGGTTAGGGTTAGGGTTAGGGTTATGATGAGGGTAATGGTTTAGAGTTATCGTCAGGACTATGGTAAAAAATATGGTTTACATCATGTTTTGGGTTAGGGTTAGGGTTAAATTTAGTATTATATCTAGGGTTCTAATTTACATCATGGTTAGGTTTAGTGTTAGGATTAATGCTAGTGTTTACATCATGGTTAGGGTTAGGTTTAGGGTTAGCGTTATGGTTAGGATTTACTACATGATTAGGGTTAGCAGTAAGTAAGAGGGATTAGAGTTAAGGGTCATGGTTATAGTTTATTAGAGTTAGGGTTCAAATATGATTAGGGTTTGATTATGGTAATGGTTATATTAAGATTAGAGTTGAATTATGATTAGAGTTTAATTAGCGTTAGTTTTAAGTTTAGGATAAGATTTAGTTATGGTTAGATTAGGGTCCAAGTTGTAGGTAGGTTTTAGGTGTATAGTTATATTTAAATTTAGGGTTAGGTTATGGTTAGGTTTCAATTATGGTTAGATTAAGGTTGAAGTTTAGGATTAGGTTATGGTTTAGGGTTCAATTAGGTCTAGATTAGGGATATTTTCAAAGTTAGGGTTTTATTATGGTAAGGTTTTAATTATAGTCTGGGTTCATACAAGAGTTCAATTAGGGTTAGTATTAGCTTTATGATTCAGTTACATTAGGGTTACAATTAAATTAGGATTAAATTTTAATTAGGGTTAGGGTTTGGGCTAGAATTCTTTTAGGAATAGGGATTCAATATGTGTTAGGGTTTGGATTAGGTTAGGGTTCAGTTGGGGTTAGTTTAAGGTTGAAGTTTTAGGTAGGGTTTAATTATATAGTTAGAGTTATTCTTAGGGTTAGGTAATAGTTGGAATTCAATTAGGGTTATATTTAAGTTTAGGGTTAGGTTATGATAAGGCATGGTTAATTACTTTTAGGGTTAGATATATACCTTAAATCATGGTTTTATTAAAGACTAATAATTATGGTTAGGGATTGAGATAAGGTTATTATGAGAATTATGGTTAGTGTTAGGGTTTTTACATCATGATTAGGGTTATTATTAGGATTAGGTTTTAGGTTAGAGATATACTTAGGTTTAGGATCATTATTAGGTTAGGGTTAGGTTTAATATTGTAGCAAGTCATGGTTATGATAAGTTATAATTAATGATTGGGGTTAGGGTTAGTGTTATGGTTAGCATGATAATTATGCTAATGTTGTGATTAGGGTTAAACTAATAATTATGGTTAATGTTAGGTTTTGAGATAGAGTTGTTATAAGGGTTGAGGTTAGAATTATGGTTGGGGTTAGAGTTTGAATTATAATTATAATTATAATTTGGGTTAGGTTTAGGATTAGTACTTTAGTTAGGCTTAGGATGAGGGCTAGGGTTAGGGTTAGGGTTAGGGTTATAATTATGTTTAGGATTAGGGTTAGAAATATAATCAAATGTTAGAGTAAGGTAAATAGTTATGGTTGTAGTTAGGATAAGAATTAATGTTAGGGTTTGGGTTATGGAAATTTTCAAAATCAGAGAATATTTCATTTCTATTAGCATTATTTCAACAAAAAAATTCAAGTCATTTGAGATTTGAATACGCTTGTAAATATTACCGTTATTACTACAACAAATTTTTAATCATTTGAAAAATAGTAGACAAAATTTGTAAAAGTTTTGGAAAAATTATTTATATCTAAGAAAATCTTAAAACCAATGGACGATTATAGTAGTCCAACATTTAAAAATAAATATAATAAAAAATAATATTGTTCTACCTTAATCTCTATTAAATTATGGAACCCACACAATAATAAATAATAAATACTAAGTGTAGTATATAAAATAAAATAAATGCGGAATCTGCTTTAAAATATGTAAGGTGCGGTATTGATGGTATGGAGAAAAAAGTTGGCTCTAATTATATAATTTCTACATAGCAAGATGCCTATATAAAATAATAGAATTAACTTTAGACAAATTTAAAAAGTGAATAATTTTTTCAACGAAATGAACTAATCTTTAACTAAATAAAGCTGAGCAAAAAACTAATAATTAAAAAATAAATAAATCTAAACAAAATACAAAACTCATGTTCTTATTGGTGAGATAAGCACTAAATACATTCAATGAACCAATAGCTTTTCATCTTATGATTGAATAAAAGAATTAAAAATATTAAATATTATATAATTAAAAAAAAGAATTGAAATATTAAAATATCTCTCTTATGTTGCAATTTAGTTAATTATATACTATTTTTGTAGTAAATATCATTACCTTTTTTTCCTTACATTTCTACAATATTTGATTCTTTGAGAATCTACTTTCCCTTTTGAAAAAGGAGGCTACAACAAATATACTTTAAATTGACTCTGTGTAATGTATCTGTAAAGTGGAAAATTGGATCCTAGTGACTCCCCACCTAGGAGAGAGAAATGAAGCCACTAGGATGATTTACACTTGGGAGGAACTTTACATTCAAAAGAGGGGTTGAATCCACTAGATCCAAATCCAAGAGAGACAAGGATCTGAATACTAAGTGGATTGCAGGTGGTTGATGTCTGATTTACCCTCTTTTGTAAATGAGAAAGTTGACTTGTTGACTATGTGGAATATTATATAATTAAAAAAAAGAATTGAAATATTAAAATATCTCTCTTATGTTGCAATTTAGTTAATTATATACTATTTTTGTAGTAAATATCATTACCTTTTTTTCCTTACATTTCTACAATATTTGATTCTTTGAGAATCTACTTTCCCTTTTGAAAAAGGAGGCTGCAACAAATATTCTTTAAATTGACTCTGTGTAACATATCTGTAAAGTGGAAAATTGGATCCTAGTGACTCCCCACCTAGGAGAGAGAAGTGAAGCCACTAGGATGATTTTCACTTGGGAGGAACTTTACATTCAAAAGAGGGGTTGAATCCACTAGATCCAAATCCAAGAGAGACAAGGATCTGAATACTAAGTGGATTGCAGGTGGTTGATGTGTGATTTACCCTCTTTTGTAAATGAGAAAGTTGACTTGTTGACTATGTGGAAAAGAGAGAGGAAATGAGTGAAATGAGGTGCTACCAGTTTGGGATCGCGCTGTAACTTCGAATCTGAGCTAATTAAACTGACGTAGATCTGTCCTGCGAATTTGGAGAAAAGTCGTCGGGGCCATGGCGAGAATGTACATGATCCGTCACAAAATCCGTGAAATGAAAAGGGTTATTCTGTCTTTGCAAATGAAACCCAAACCTGCAATTACAATTGCGCACCTACAACCTACACAAAGAAAGAGAAGAAAAGGGGGTTGTGGATAGGTGTTTGCCTTAGTCAAACCCCGATTGAGGAACCAACCTAGAAAGAAAGTAATTGCAAATGCTTGAATGTAAACAATGGAGATGTACATCTTGTAGATATGCAACTTGTTGATGATGATTGCTTTGCTTCTTGAATGTAACCACAAATGTTGTATGAAATGGCATGTAACATGACAAAACCCTAACACACACATATTCTTGTAAATGAATGTTGCTCCAATGGATGAATGAATACGACTTGAATGATTGGTGATGACCTTGAAATCTTGTATCTTCTCCTTATGCTCCCTATCTCTTATCCTCTGCTATCTGTATATGCGCTATCCATTTGTCCTTGAATGAGGGGATTGAATTCCCTTTTATACATGTCTCAAGGATTAACTTTCAACCACCGAAGACCGACAAAGAGGAATAACAAACCCGAAGACAAGAAGTGCATAGGAGATAGGGAAATCCACAAATAGGACCATCCTAGGAGGTGGGGACAGGGGTACCACACCCTTGTCCTGCCCTATTTTTGGGCCTAGATTGGGTCTATAGCAAATACAAGACATGAAGGAGAAAAGGAGAAGGGTTAGAAATGCAAAAATATATCCTGGTTAAGGAAGGAGATGTCATCACCAAGCTGAGGACCCCAAATTTGGTTAAAATTGCAGGGGTCACAATTTTATTACACTACATTTAGCCCCCACTTTAGCGGGAGTATGACTTACGCCGCTACAGCCGGTAAAGTAGAAGAAAAGAGAGATGAAGATGAGAGATGTGGAGCAAAACCACAAGGAGTATAAGACATCACTAATATTGAGGAGCAACAAGCCCCCAATCTTAGGGTCTTAACTCATGCCAACATATGAAAGAACACATAAAACAAAAAGGCACAAGACACACAAAACAAAGACATGTAGCGTCCTAAAATTGTGACACTTGCAATCTCGACTGCATTTGGGTCTTCACGATGGCGGCGCAATGTTGAACCTGAATGGAGACCCCGAAACCTGCTTGTGACACCAAAAACTGCATTTTTCTGTACCCTGGCCTGATCCCTCCTTGCACCCTGCTGTCCCGGGAGGTGGGACCATGGCGCCCAGCGCCTTGGTCCTTGGCCCTATTTTGGGCCCGGTCTCTTTTGGGCATCGGGTCTTTAAGTTTGCAATTCGGGAAATATTGTTTCCTAGTCGGCCTAAGGTCGGGAAAAACAGTCTATCAGCCCTAATTGACAAGTATATAAACTACTTTTCCTCTCCTAGAAGTAAAAAAGAGAAAGAGGAGGACATATGTGAGGAAAAACGCGGAAGCAATATTCAAACATTCAAGCATTCAAGCATTCAAGCATTCCTTCAAGCGATTGAGCATTCTAAGTCTCCATTCAAGGCTAGGTGTTGCATTCAAGACAAGGATTCAACCATTGAAGAGGAGATCACATACAACATACAACATACTACATACATTACACCTTCGCATGTAAGAATACAAACATTCTTACAACAAGGTATCAGTACTTGTTTACATTACAAACATTTACATTTACAGCATTCTCATTTCTTGGTTAATTCCAAAACCGAGGTTTGACCTAAAGGCAAACCCCTCATCCCTAACCCCCCAATCGTCCTCTCTTTTCTGTGTGTAGGTTGCAGGTACGCGACTGTAATTGAAGATCTGGAATCCTTGTGCAGAGACGAACAGATCCACCTTCGTTTCGCGGATTTTTCGGAGGACCATGTGCATGCCGGGCGCCATCGTCCCGTCAACTTTCGCTCAAATTTGCAGAACAGCACCGTCTCGACATTTTACTGCTAATTCCAGGTCCGCAGCTTCATCCCATATCCCTATCTCTGTTTATAAGTGAATCTTTCCTACTTTACATGCATTCCTAGTTCAATCATCCTATCTACATTCTTTACAAAAGAGGGTATCCTTGATGTCTTAACCTTTGAAACTCATTTAGAATCCAATCTTGCATTGTGTGGGATTGGATCTTGTGGGTTTCAACCCCTCTTTTGAATGTAAAGTCTCTCTCCAAGTGAAAACCATCAACCCTAGTGACTCTCCCTTCTCTCTCTTTGGAGTTGGGGAGGGGAGAACGACTAGGGTTCGATTTTTCTGCTTTACATTTTGGTGAACCCGACGTGAACATCCTCATTCTGATTATTCATGGTTAGATCTGAAAATTTTGTTTCCTTAATTACATTTCCATGTTTGATCTTTTGCAAATTTTAGAGGCTAATTGCATAAAAACCCTAAAATTTTCTTTTTAGTAATTGAGCTTGTGAAATGTTTAATTGTTAATGCTTGTTTCAGATCTACCCTTCTATTGCAAATTATTAATTCATATTTGTGCTTCAATTCTGAAAATTAAGTGGTTAAATGTCAAAACCCTAATTTTTAAGACCTTCTTGATTCAACCTTTGACTGATAATTTCACTAATCAAAACACCTCCAAATCGGCTGTAACTTTGGATTCCGCAATAAAATCACAATATCTTTCATCCCTGAAAATTTGGAAAAAAGTTGCGAGGACCGTGTGCACCCCGAGCGCCATCGTCCCTGACATTTTTTCCGAAATTTCGGGAGCTAGATCTTACTGTATTTTTCTGCTAAAATCCAGAATTTTGGCTGATTTTATCAATTTTAACACTTTCAAAATTAAAGTCGAAGTTGGTCTAGTGATTGCTCGGATAAAGGCTTATAATCATTCAAAAATCATTGAAATTGAAATTTGTATCAAAATTGTGTTTCTTACAGTCCTAAATCTGAAAAGTGTGTTAGCATTCATTCGAAATTTCAGTGCTTTATTCAAATTTTTGCAATTTGTGACTTTTGAAATTAAGTGTTTAATTGCAACAACTTTGATTTCCACTTTCAAATTTGAATTTTGCATGAAATTGAGTCAACTTCTAAATTTCAAAGCCTGCATTGCTTTCAGCATTCCCTCTAAAATCATAAAATTCAAATTTTCAGTTTCCCTCTCTTTTTCAAAATTCAAAATTTACATTTTTCAACAATCTTGGTAGGGTTCAATTTTGAGATTGCAACTTTAATTTGGCCTATCTACAGATCGTAAAGTCACTCAATTTTTTCAGATTAGCTTTAAAATCATCATAACTTTCATCCCTGAAAATTTCGAAAAAAGTTGCGAGGACCGTGTGAACTCCGTTCGCCACGGTCCCGGACATTTTTTTTGAAATTTCGGGAGATTGTCCTGATTGCATTTAACAGCTTAAATCTAGGAGATTGGTTGGTTTTATTGAAATTTGCTACCTCTAAAATTCAAAATCTTCTCTCTCTCTTTAGTGCATGAGTTTTACAACAATAAGCCCTACTTACACTATTCCCGTTAGACGAAGCCTTAGAATTAAGTCCTTCCAAGGTGTAATTACTGAGGAGATGGAACCTAATTTGAATGGCCTTTTTAACGAGGACATGGGTAATTCCTCTAATCCTCTTAATGATGAAGAAGCTCTCCATGAGGTTTCTGAAGAACAACTTTCAAAATTGGATAACCAATTTGACGATTTTCGACAATGGATGTCTCAAGAATACCCCGATAGTCAAGCTCTTCCCTTAATTGAGGGTCTAAAACATATGGTTCAAAATGATAAGAATGGAATTGATATTTTGCATAGTATTGCACACATTGTGGATTCGAATGTGATGCCTATGAAGAGTTGTGCTAAAACTTTGGGTTATACACAACCTCCTACTCAAGTTAATCATTCTATTCCTTTGACAACTTCTATTGCTAGTATACCTACTTTTACATCAAACATAATGACTACTTCAATACAAGACATTCCGCCTATGATCACCAGTCATGGGGGCAATCCTTCTTCTTCAATCAACCCTCTGCCTTCACTCAATCCGACTTCTTCATTCATTCCTTCAATGAGTGTTCCTATTATATCTCCACAAATAAACATGACGCAAGGGGGCAATTCATTTAACCATTCCATTCCTCCTTGTAGTGTTCCTCCTTTCCAATCATCTCCTATGACTAACTATCATAGTGTCCCACCACCTTACTCTCTACCTTCTTTCAATAACATAACACCTCCATCACAATCTAACACGTCTAATATGAACTCTTCGACTGAAGCTACCATTAACAATCTTGCACAAACTGTCTCTTCTTTACAGCAACAAATTGCCTCTATGAATCAATCTAAGTTTAGTGTGCCCACATTTGATGTTGCGAGCCCACTTTCTCTTGACATTGTTCGAGCTATCCCCCCTAAACATGTTGAAATTCCGCATTTGGAGCTTTATAATGGTAAGGGCGATCCTCTAACACATGTTAAGACCTTTCAAACAATATGTACCGATTTTGCTTATGACCAAAGGTTGCTTGCAAAACTGTTTACTAGAACATTAAGAGATAAAGCCCTACAATGGTATTGCTCGTTGCCTTCCTATTCTATTTCTTCTTTCGAACAACTTGCAAATGCTTTCATTCAACAATTTCAAAACAATATAAGTCCTAAAGTTACTTTGATTGATTTAATGCATTGTAAACAAGGTGTTAAAGAAAAAGTGACTGATTTCATTGGTAGATATAAGCATTTGTATGCTCAAATTTCTTTTCTAGTGCCTGACAATGATATTCAAAGAATCTTTATTTCTAATTTACAAAAAGATATTAGAAAAAAACTTCTGTTTTCTGAGTTTACTTCTTTCCAACAGTTGTGCGCAACTCTTCACAATTATCAACTGACTGTGAGTCCAATGGAACAAGCAAATCCTATGGCTCCGAGTGATAAGGGTGATAGTAGTCAACAACCATTTGGGAAGTTTAAACCGAACAGAGAGTCAATTAAATTCAATGAAAACATCATCAACAACAATGTGAATGCGGCATCAGGTGTGCCTCCTATTTCTAAGTTTTTCAAGAAAGAAAGAAAGTTTACTCCTTTGAATGAATCATTGCATAGTATTATGAATAAGTTATTGGAACAAAATGTGCTTACTCTTCCTCCTATAAGGCAAATAGATCCTGCAAAGATTAATTCACCCTATTTTGATAACAAATCTTTTTGTCAATTTCATCGTCATCCTGGGCATGATACTGAGAAATGTTTTGCTTTAAAGGGAAAAATTCAAGATTTGATTGATAATAATACTATCTCTGTTTCTGGTGTGAATGATAAAGGCAATACATCTGTAGCTCCTCCTAACCAAAATCTTCAGATTTTTACTGATCCATTACCTTCTCATACCTCTAATGCGATTGATACTAATGATTCCTCTGTCTCACCTGATGATCTTGTGTCTATGACTCCGAATGTGATTAACTTTGTTGAGCAGCAGAAAATCCCTAAAGAACCTTCCATCACATTTGATTCCAGTGAAACTATCAGGGCACCTGATGGTCCTTTATATATAGTTGCAAAAGTCAAAAATACACCTTGTCGTGGAGTGCTTACTGATCCTTCTTGTATGGTTAATGTCATTACTGAAGAATTTCTTTTTACTTTGCAATTGAATCAAGTGATCTATGACAAAACAAATGTGGTTGTGAAATTATTTGATGCATTTTCTTCTCCTGCAATTGGTTCTATTACATTACCTATTGAGGTCCATAACAAATCGCTTGATGTGGACTTTGCTATTATTCCATCATCCGAACAATTTCGTGTGAAGCTAGGCTATCCTTGGCTATCTTCCATGAAAGCTATTGCTTCTCCTATTCACAAGTGTTTGAAATTTCCCCATAATGGTGAAGTTGTTACTGTCAATCATAGCCTCTTTAAACCAGCTGAAAGAACTTCTAGTGTTCCTATTGATTACTTTTGGCCTAAACAATTCCAATCTCTTCCTCCGCGAAGTGATCATCTTTTTAAATCTTATCAAAAGTGGAAAAAAGATATGATCCTATCTCTAAGTGAACCTAGAACACCCAAACTTGACATTCCTATCGTTCTTGAGAAGGAAGTTCTTCCCTTGAAAGATAAAACCAATGTCTTTCCTCAAGAAGATTCCCAACCCATCCCTATGGATGTGACTATGCCTATATCTAATAAAATTCCTAAAAGTAGACCTATACCTCCTTGTCATGATGGACTTGGTCTCCTTCCTAAACCAAATATTCCTCCTTTATATGGAGTAGTTCCTCCTCCTTCCTCTTATGGAGAGAAGAGACCTTCCTCTTCTCCTATTGTTCAACCTAAGAGACCACAACCTAAACACCCAAGTGATAAGGATGAGAACATTCCTCCTCCTCACTCTTCTCAACTTCCTACTAAGACTAGACGAAATCGTTCTGCACGTGAACGCCGACGAAAGCGTCGTCTTAGAGCTCAGGTAGCTGCTTCTCAAACTTTGCAATCCCCAAAAACACCTTCAGCCAGTATTATTCCATTTTCTCCTCAGCCGAGAATTGAGCTGAAATCTCCTAAACATAAGATGTATGATGGTCTTGATCCTGTGCGAGTCAAAGATCCTATTTTTATAAATCTTGATGATGATATAGATGAAAATGTTATTCATGATGAAAATGTTACTCCTGTTCATTCTGATAGTGAATATGAATATGTTGATGTTGATAACCATTTATCTAACGAATTTTCTAAAGCACTTATCCTAGCTCCTAGACAAGAACAACGTGGCTTGGAACATGAACATAGCCCTTGTTTGGATCTTGTGATAGCTCCATCTGCTGTGTTGGATGTTCCTCCTCTAGCGTGTTTCCTGCCTTCCCGAAATATTGATCAGCAAGATCGGGGGGTAGATGACGTGCTAGACTAGTTTCATTAGCATAGCAGACTCTCTCCTCCTCTCTTGATCTCTTTTGTTACTTCTTCTATGTGTTATTCTCATTCTTCTATTTGTTGTCCTTAGTGTTGTCTACTTGAGGACGATGCAAAGAATTGAGATCTCTTTTGGTCTCTCTCATGTTGACTCAAAAGACACATGTGTTCCCTTCTTCTAGGTGACCTTCCTTGATTGGGGAATGAAGAACAATTATGCATACATACATATGATATACATGAATTATCATACAACATACTGACCCCGAGGAAAGCGAAGTCACCTCATGCTTTGTGTTTTGTGTCTATTATCCTTGTGCTTATCTCACACTTGGGGGCTAAATCCTTGTGATAACGTGCTCCTTTCTCATTTCTTATATGTATCACTACCTTAAAGCAATCACCCCCGGTGAGGCATGTGCGATCACTTTAACGTAGGGGGGCATACATCCCGTTCATATCTTTTCAAGATACTTGAAAATTTCTTGACAAATTTAGCTTTGCCTTGAAAATTTTTGATATCTTTCTTGCATGACTCATAGTGAGGGAGCCTTACTACTGACAGTCATGGTTCTCCCTCGTGATCTTCCCTTTTACTTTGTCAATCGAAGTCGTAAGATCCTTAGTCCACTGGGGGTTTGGTGTATCTTGCCTCCTTGATGTGGTGAAAGTCTCTCAATGTTGTTTCCTTGTACTTTACTGGAAGTATGAGCGTACGCTTATACTCCCGCTAAAGTGGGGGCTAAATGTAGCGTCCTAAAATTGTGACACTTGCAATCTCAACTGCATTTGGATCTTCACAATGGCGGCGCAATGTTGAACCTGAATGGAGACCCCGAAACCTGCTTGTGACACCAAAAACTACATTTTTCTGCACCCTGGCCTGATCCCTCCTTGCACCCTGCTATCCTGGGAGGTGGGACCATGGCGCCCAGCGCCTTGGTCCCCCAAGACCATGGCACCCAGCGCCCTGGTCCCTGGCCCTATTTTGGGCCCGGTCTCTTTTGGGCATCGGGTCTTTAAGTTTGCAATTCGGGAAATATTGTTTCCTGGTCGGCCTAAGGTCGGGAAAATCAGTCTATCAGCCCTAATTGACAAGTATATAAACTACTTTTCCTCTCCTAGAAGTAAAAAAGAGAAAGAGGAGGACATATGTGAGGAAAAACGCGGAAGCAATATTCAAACATTCAAGCATTCAAGCATTCAAGCATTCCTTCAAGCGATTGAGCATTCTAAGTCTCCATTCAAGGCTAGGTGTTGCATTCAAGACAAGGATTCAACCATTGAAGAGGAGATCACATACAACATACAACATACTACATACATTACACCTTCGCATGTAAGAATACAAACATTCTTACAACAAGGTATCAGTACTTGTTTACATTACAAACATTTACATTTACAGCATTCTCATTTCTTGGTTAATTCCAAAACCGGGGTTTGACCTAAAGGCAAACCCCTCATGCCTAACCCCCCAATCGTCCTCTCTTTTCTGTGTGTAGGTTGCAGGTACGCGGCTGTAATTGAAGATCTGGAATCCTTGTGCAGAGACGAACAGATCCACCTTCGTTTCGCGGATTTTTCGGAGGACCGTGTGCACGCCGGGCGCCATCGTCCCGTCAACTTTCGCTCAAATTTGCAGAACAACACCGTCTCGACATTTTACTGCTAATTCCAGGTTCGCAGCTTCATCCCATATCCCTATCTCTGTTTATAAGTGAATCTTTCCTACTTTACATGCATTCCTAGTTCAATCATCCTATCTACATTCTTTACAAAAGAGGGTATCCTTGATGTCTTAACCCTTGAAACTCATTTAGAATCCAATCTTGCATTGTGTGGGATTGGATCTTGTGGGTTTCAACCCCTCTTTTGAATGTAAAGTCTCTCCCAAGTGAAAACCATCAACCCTAGTGACTCTCCCTTCTCTCTCTTTGGAGTTGGGGAGGGGAGAACGACTAGGGTTCGATTTTTTTGCTTTACAAGACAAAGCACAAAAAGACACACGACAAGACACAAGACACAAGACGACAAACTAACTAGTCGAAGAGATCTCAAGCTCAAATATCTCAACAACTAATTAGGACACAAAGACCAATGGCATCACATAAACATGAGCGACCACATAAAAGAGCAAAGCTGACATCATCCATGAACTATCAATAGTAAAACTATGAGCTCATGAGAGGAAGAAGAGAGAGAACATGAATACATACTTTTGTGATCCATGAGAAGAAAAGCGAAGGAAGAAAGAAACCATCGACGTCTTGCCCCTAAAAATAGGTTATCCATGGAGAGGAGGACATGGAAAATCTCGCCCCTAGAGCTTGCCTAGGTGATCCATGTAAAGAGTGAGAGAGAGCGAGAACTCCGTTAGTTCCACTCAACCTCATGCGTGTGTGTGCAAGTGAGGTTCGAAGCACCTCATAGGATTCTATGCCCGAGTACGCTACAACCTATATAGAATGTATAGTACAAGTGTCAAGAAAGGTGTGATATCTCACTCTAAGAGACCATGCTCTGGTTTCAAGAATAATCACCTCGCATAAGAGAAAAGTGGCATCATCTCGCTCTAAGATACTGTGATCTGGTTCTGAGAATGACCAGTTGTACAAGAGAAAAGTGACGACATCTTTCTCTAAGAGGTTTCCCTCTGGTTCCAAGAATGTCTCAATGTACAAGAGAAAAGTGATGACATATTTCTCTAAGAAGTTTCCCTCTAGTTCCAAGAATGTCCCACTATACAAGACAAGAAGAATTGAAGACATCTCGCTCTGAGAGACCGTGCTCTAGTTCTGAGAATGACCCACTGAACAAAAAGTGACGACAACTTTCTCTAAGAGGTTTCCCTTTGGTTCCAAGAATGTCCCACTGTTCAATGCATGAGAGAAGTATAGTACGAAGGAGCAATGTGGGTGCCCCCCCTTAAGATGTCAACATAGGCTAATGTTGATATCTTAAGGAAAGTAGAACAAGGATACCTACCTTCATCACAAAGAAGATATTCGCCATGCAACAATGTCATAAATCCAAGCAAGAGAAGAAATACTCTTCAGGCAAGGATAAGATAGTTGAAAAGAGATATATTGTTGTAAGTGTAAAGGTAATCCTTGGAGGAGAAGAGATCTTTGTTCAAAAAGACATCTACCCCCAAGAGGAGTTGTCTTAGACAAATATCTTCTAGAACAAGAAAAGGAAAGAACAAGAATGCAATCCTTCCTCCTATTTCTAGGTGAAAGGGAGTCTTGATGAGGGATGAATCATGTTTAGCCCCCAGAGGGATGGTTGGATTTATCATAGATTTACATTACCAAGTGTAAAAGAGGTTGTAGTCAAGGATTAACACTTCTTGTATAAGAGAGAATCCTTAAGCCAATAACCTACAATTCCACACAAGGAATGACATCAAGTAATAGAATGCACACCATCCACTTAATAGGGTAAAGTGGATCCCTAGAGGAAGAGAGAGAGAAGGAATCATTTCCCCCAAGGCTAAGGGAAAATGAGAAGAGCTTACACAATCTACTAGAGAGAGATTAAACATAAGAAAATGTGCGATGAACTTACATGAACACATGCAAGAAAAGACATTAGTAAATGTAAAAATACACATCTCAAGAAGTGTAATCTTTGAAAAGAAGAGAGAAAAAGCATCATACATTCCCTAAGGGGGATTAGTCATAAAAGCATACCATTATAAGAAATGATAATCACATATGAAAAATGCATCCCCTAAAGGAAATAATGATACAAGGGAAAGGAGCGAAAATCCTTGCCCCCCAAGTGAGGAGAACAAGGAGAAATATTACACATTTTCTGATGGTGCTTAGTTTCAAGTGATATGTCGTCTTAGTGGAACAAATCCTTTCAAGGAAGGGATATATACTTCTCAAGAGATCATTCCCTGATAAGGGGCATATCATACTTGTGAATAATCGAAACCACATAAGAGATAATGTTTCCAAGAGCATGAAGGAAAGAGAAGAAGTGCAGTACTCATTAAAGATGCCCCTCTCCAAGAAAATAGGAAAACCAAAGAACAATTATATGCTCATAGAGGAATAGCCCTATGCAAGAAACAAGATCTAATAATGAATAATGCACCAAGATAGAGATAAATGTATAGAAGGAAGAAGATAAATGGACTTCATGTTGCCACCACAAAGTATGTTAAAGTGAAACAATACCACCACTAATGATAAAGAGCTCCTAGTAAATGGGCTAATTATGCCATAGGGTGAAGAGCAACATGAAGGGAAAAGAAGTGCTAAGGCACGTTGTTTTTACCAAGAAATACAGCTAGATCCTCTTTGAGGCAAATGTGTGGAAGATCATATTACAGTTGAACAAATTTCTTAAATGCATAATATTTTCTAATAGAATGTTAATACAAATCATGAAAATTGCAATATTCAATACCTTTCACTTGCTTAAGATTTTTGTTTTTATTTTGAGGAGGAAAGGAAATGTTCTTGTCATATTTCAACCTCCAATAGATTCTTGCAGCTAATCTGTCAGGATGGTAAATATCATCTTCCCATGAAGAAGAGGGTTTGTTAGGAGAGGAAGTTTCATTATCCACAATTCTAATTTTTCCACTTTCTATGCCATCTTGAATAGATTTTTGAAAATTAGGGCAATCATCAACATTATGGTCATGGGTTTGATGAAATGAACAGAAAGGACACTTTGAAGAAGAAGCATTCTTGCGAGCTCTCTTGATTTGTTATTTTTGAAGGTAATCTTTAAAGTTTTGAAGTCTAAGGAATTCGTCCATAGAAAGAGGGGTGCCATTTCCTAGGCCTCTTGTAGTAGTTTGTGTAGGAGGATTTATAGGGACACGAATTCCATGCTCAAATTTTCCAATTCCTTGTCCTTTAAAATCTTGTTTTGTAATTATATGAAAGCCACGACTATAAGAATGTTGCAATTGACTAGATGGAGGAACAAGATCATGAATTTCTTTGAAATCTGATGTGTTAGGAGGCAGAAAAGGATTTGTAGATGAAGGAGGAGTATCGTGTGGAATGAGAATCTCTTTGCCTTTATCAAGCTTATCATTTTTGGAAGATTGAGGAAGAACCTCTTCATCATCTAAAAGCTCATTTTTAGTGATTTCTATGCGAGGAGAAAGGTCATGAATAAAATGCATGACAACTTCCTCTCTACGTAGACATTGATGTTGAAGATAGGTCCTAGGAGAATAAGGAGGATCGAAAGATGTAAGAATGTTGATGTTGTCATATTTCCCCCTTTGCTCAAGGGTGTGTGGTGAAGAATAAGATGGATCCAGATTACTTTCCAATGTTTGATCTCTTGTAGAAAGATCATTGGGTAAAGCATTAGATCTTATTTCTTTAACACAAGATACACTAGGAGAGGTTCAAGGATTAGGATCTACAAAAGCTTTAAGATAATTAACATAGGAAATGCATTTTGTTAACAACATCACCATAATGCAACATAAATGATACATGAAAGCTTTGAGATCTAATTGAAAAGAAAATAATTTGGAAATCCTAACAACACAGTATGACCAAGTGCTATGAAGAAAGAGAAGCAACACGAAATGTAAGAAACTCTTATCCAACACATGATAAATATATGCAAAAATTAATGTAATCACATGTGAAAGAGCAAGTAAATCCAATTTATTAACTACCATTAAAGTCTCTTAAGTGAAATCTAAATTTGTTGGAAAAGCAGATCTAAAATTAGGACTTTTTTATGAAAATTAATTTTAAGATTTGAATCTGATGAAATTTGAATTTGTGTTTGACCTTAGAGAGTGTTAAAATTGATAAAGTACACCGATTTTCTGGATTTGAGCAGAAAAGTACAGTCAATTCTGTCTCCCGAAATTTCCGGAAAAAAGCTGAGGACCGTGGTGGGAAAGCACACGGTCTGACCAACTTTTTAAAAAAAATTCAAGGATGATAGAGATTATGATTTTGATGCAGAATCCAAAAAAAAAGTTGATTTGGAGATGTCTAGATCAGTCAAACTTGCAGTCAAAGGTCAAAAATAGAGGAATCTTAAAAATTAGGTGATGCCCTCCTAAATGGCACAAGGTTAGCTTAAGATCAAACAACACAAAACACACAAGACGTTAGAGTTAATCAATCAAAAACCAAACACATGAAGGCATTCCAAAAGAGACACTAAAAGAGACATGCTAAATATATCTAATAAATAGAACAAATGATCATGAGACATCTCCAACTGCCTCTCAGCATGGCCTTAGCTTCTTCTCCCTTGTTCCTCTCCTCTCCAAGTTCCAAAATAGTGTAGCTCTCAGCAGCTTTTTGCACTATGGATGCTTATGGAGGATTGAGATTGTAGTATAGCTCCTAAACATGAAATGAAAAGCTAATAGTGATGCTAAAATGATGTATTTTAACCAAAAAGACAAGATTTAGTTATGCTATGCTAAATGCTCTCTAAAATGGCTATAGTCTAAATGCATAAAAGTTTTCAGGATCTAGATTATGAAGGAATGGGCTCTATTTATAGGAAAAATGGAGCAATGGATGGCCAGGATTGAAAGGTTTAATCAAGGGTCAAGCTTGAAAGTTGGGGATCCATGTGCACAATTTGCACCAATGAAATGGTGACAAGTGTCAACACAGGATTGGGTTGAGAGAAGAGGTTGGAGGCATTAAAGGCCTGAGAAGACTTCATGGTTATCTAAAGGCTAAGGGTCAAGTCTAAATTAGGATTACCCACTGGATTAGGAGTTAATGCAAGGATAAACCTTTGTGCAAATGATTAAGAGATAATCATGGTCAAAGCATTAAAGGCTTGATGAGACCCTTGGGTTGGGTAGAGGTTGAGTCAAAACAAATGTTTTAACCATGTGGGAGGGTTGAATTAACCATTAATGGTTATTGGAGACTTTGGGGATTAAGTGGTTGAAAGTTGGAAGCCTTTAATGGTTTTCAAAGACTTTGGGGTTTTTGGTGGTTGAAGGTTGAAAACCTTCAATGGTTATCCAAGACTTTGGGCCATTTGAGAAGTGACTCCATTTTGCTTAGGAATGTGACAATAATTAGGGGATGGATTAAGCTAATTAGGAAGGGGTTAGAAGAATCTAGAAGGGGATTAGGTTTGCAAGTGGATTTGGTGGGTGAGGGAAAATAGGATTTTATTAAAATAAAAATTCATTTATTTCAATAAATGTGTGCAAGTTGCATTTGTAGGAAAATGCAAGTGGGGGGGGGATAATGATTTAAATAAATGTTTTATTTAATTTATTTAAAAGAGGAAAAGGGGATTTAATTAAATAAATTGATTTTATTTAATTAATTGAATGGAATTTGATTTAATGAATTAATTAAAATAAATTGAATAATTTATTTAATTAATAGAAGAATGTTTGGAGATGAATTAATTAAATATTAATTTAATTAATTGATGGCTAGTGGATTTTTAATCAAATAAATACGAAATATTCATTTAATTAAAATGGACAGATTTATGTGACTACATTAGGGTTTTATGATTTAACCACTGAATTTTCAAAATAAAGAAACAAATTTGAATTGCAATTTTAAAATAGCAATTAGATCTGAAATAAGCAATTAAAATTTCAGACCTCACAAGCTTAATTTTCTCAAAATAAAAAATTAGGGTTTTTATGCAATTAACCTCTAAAATTTGCAAATAGATCAAACTTGAAAATGAAAATTTGAAATGAAAATTGCAATTAATCAGATCTAAGAATGAAAAATCAATATTAATGTGTAAGACGTCGGGTTCACCAAAATGTAAAGTGGAAAATTGGATCCTAGTGACTCCCCACCTAGGAGAGAGAAAGGAAGTCACTAGGATGATTTTCACTTGGGAGAAACTTTACATTCAAAAGAGGGGTTGAATCCACTAGATCCAAATCCAAGAGAGACAAATATTTGAATACTAAGTGGATTGCAAGTGGTTGATGTGTGATTTACCCTCTTTTGTAAATGAGAAAGTTGACTTGTTGACTATGTGGAAAAGAGAGAGGAAATGAGTGAAATGAGGTGCTACCAGTTCGAGATCACGTTGTAACTTTGGATATGAGCTAATTAAACTGATGTGGATCTGCCCTAAAAATTTGGAGAAAAGTCATCGAGACCGTGGCGGGAATGTACATGGTCCGCCACAAAACCCGTGAAATGAAAAGGGTTCTTCCGTCTCTGCAAATGAAGCCCAAACCTACAATTACAGCTGCGCACCTGCAACCTACACACAAAAAGAGAAGAAAAGGGGGTTGTCGATAGGGGTTTGCCTTAGTCAAACCCCAGTTGAGGAATCAACCTAGAAAGAAAGTAATTTCAAATGCTTGAATGTAAACAATGGAGATGTATACCTTGTAGATCTGCAACTTGTTGATGATGATTGCTTTGCTTCTTGAATATAACCACAAATGTTGTATGAAATGGCATGTAACATGTAAAAACCCTAACACACACACATGCTTGCAAATTAATGTTGTAATGTTTCTCCAATGGATGAATGAAGAAGACTTGAATGCTTGGTGATGACCTTGAAATCTTGTATCTTCTCCTTATGCTCTCTATCTCTTATCCTCTACTATCCTTCTATGCGCTATCCATCTGTACTTGAATGAGGTATTGAATTCCCTTTTATACATGCCTCAAGGATTAACTTTCAACCACCAAAGGTCGACAAAGATGAATAACAAACCTTGAAGACAAGAAGTGCATAGGAGATCGAGCAACCCACAAACGGGACAATCCTAGAAGGTGGGGACAGGGGTGCCACGCTATTGTCCTAGGGGGATAGGGGTGCCATGCCCTTGTCCTAGGGGGATAGGGGCGCCACGCCCCTGTCCTGCCTTATTTTGGGGCCCAGACAGGGTCTAGAGCAAATACAATACATGAAGGAGAAAAGGAGAAGGATTAGAAATACAGAAATAGATCCTGGTTAAAGAAGGAGATGTCATCGCCAAGGCGAGGACCCCAAATGTGGTTAAAATTGCAGGGGTCGCAATTTTATGACACTACAATATCTACCAAGAGTTTTTTACCTAGATGAATAACTTAAAATTACTAAATCTAATTTAACTACCAATTTAAATTATGATAAAAACAAGTTATCAAATTTAGTATTTTCCTTTAATTACACATCTACAATGTCCATATTTAGTTTTAGATCTTAGAGTAAAAGAGTAATTAATAATAACTGTTTCCTTTCAATGTTTTTGTTTTTTTCTATATTTTATTTTTTAAAGTCAAAATATTTATTTTCCAAATTCATTAATAAGATATATTTAAGAAGAATGTGTTGAGCATTACATTATATAATTTATTTTTTTATATAAAGTAATTTTTTTTGTTAAATCACTAAGAACAACACTTAACTAATACCTTTTTAAAACATCTTTGAACTTGAGGTTTTATTATAGACCGATTCACTATTTGTTACTTCTAATTGTAACTCGTTTACTTTACAACAAAGGACTTATATGACAAAGAGCCTTATGATACGTAAATTTCAGATTACATTATATTACTATTGTTACTGGAAGTAGAAACTATATAATTATTCTGAAAGAAAGTTAAATCAAACTATGTAATATAGTTTCTAGTTTTTTTATACTTGAAATTATTACGGTAGATTTTTTTTATAGCAAATTATCTTCTCTAACTCTTCTTTGTAAATTTCATTATCAAATTGTTCAATGAATTCATAGAGTTGTGGCTATGAAACATATAGTACACTTTATATAATCTAATGAAAGTCTTCATGAATATGTTATAATATGAATCTCCTACTTCTAGGAAACACAAATGATTTAAATTATATTCTAAAATATTGCGCGCTGAAGTGATTTGTTCCCATGTGGGTTTTAAATGTAAGTTTCAATCAACATTGATAACAATACAAACAATAAACCCAAAATGAAATTAAATACTTCCAATCATTGTGTGAGATTTTACCAAGATCAAGAGCTCAATGAAATGTACAAAATAGAGACAAAAAATAGGACAAGAATAAATTGTATTCTCATCAATAGGTAAATGATCAATAGTTGTTCATATAATGAATATGAGCCTGCATTTATAGGCAAGGCTATATGGATATGTGAGCATACAAACATGACATGTGGCTCAATAAAAAACATAAGAAACAAGGGTAGGTAGGAAATAGGTGTGGTAGGTGGGAGAAACAATAAAATATTCCACATGAGGTGGATCACCCACCGAAGGTGGAATTATCACTCCACAATAAGTGGATATGATAGAGTAGTAACAAGATCAACACCATAAAAGGTAGAAATTATCCTACACACACTATCCCAATGTGGCACAAACACCCAAGTGTCTCATACCCAAACTACTATGAAATGCATTTCCTAAGTAAACTTAAGTAAGGTGTAATAATATCCACGATGAATAATTATTTACACCAACACCCCCCCTTAAGTGCAACTTAGGGAAATGAACTTAAGTCTACAATGCGACTAAGCAATGCAAGATGGGTCCCAGCTACGAGGCCATGTTAGGTACCCATGTGTAAATGGAAATGCAGGCAAACCAATGCAATGAAATCTCTCACAAAGCGGAGAAAGAGAGAAAACCCTAATGGGAAAAAACCCTCCCCCAAAAGAGAGATGAAAGCTATACAAGAGAAATCTCATAGAAGAATGTGAGGAACAAAATCCCATGTGAGGAAAAAGTCCTCCCCATATGAGAGAAGAAGAGAAGCTAGGAAGCCCCCCCTCAAAGTAGAATCTGCACCAATGATAGAAGCTCGATGATGTATGAAGAAACTGTTCCACGAACATTGAACAACATTCCTCCCCTTAGGAAGAAACAAAACCAAAGGTGTATCCATGAAGTCTCCCCAATCATGAATGGAAGATGTATGAAAAAAACTCATGATGAATGAAGTCTCTGAAAAATGCTCAAGTGTCCCCATGTCAATGCTGAAAGATACCCCCTCCAACGGTGGTGAACTGCTCCACACTGCTGAAAAAGGCACTCCAAGATCTAGTGGAGATGGATGTAGAACAATGTCCAAAGACTCACATGTCTCCTCTAAACACAAAGAGGCCTCCTCCAACTATTGTACATAAGAATCCACAATCATGTCAACCTCGAAAGAATGATCATGTAGAGAGTGAACAATAGGGTCAGAGTGCTCCCTCGGAACAATCCAAGAAGGATCATCTTCATCAAAGAGAAGATGAATATCATCAATGATGTTTCCTGAATCTACAATGTAGGATTCCACAAACAAACCTGCATGTCTGTCAAGTAATCATCCCATGAAACTGAAGCTGGAAGACATGAAATATCCTACTGCACTGAATCACACGAAGACAAAACTGTTGCACTATTCACATCATCAGGTACAATAGGTGATGTAATATCAATAGGAGGAGATGAAACACAAGGCTCAAGAATGGGGTCACATGTGAGAATCCCCAAGTTCAAGTACCCAAAATTCTCCTCAAAATTTGAATCATCACAAGAAGTGTGATCATCATGTGAAGAATCATCATCATCAACAAAATCTGAAAATGAGTATAACCGAGATACATGATCAACCACCCTAGTCGCAATGATAGCTCTAGTCTCCAAGTCTCTAATGAAAACTGACTCAGGTGTGAACTCCACAATTCTCTTAGCTGGGCCATGTGTGATTTGATAGATGGAAAGGAGATTGTTTGTCAAGTGGGGTACACACAACACATCATTGAAGGAGTTATCCCCAATGGCAATAGATCCTTTTCCAATCACATCCATGTATGTATGATTGCCCATCAAAATCTGCGGCATGGTGCAAGGCTCAAATGAAGAGAACATAGACTGCGAAGATGTCATATGATGAGAAGCCCCTGAATCTAGAAGCCATCTCCCTGAATCATGACTTGTAGTAGCACAAAGAGCTTGTCCTTTTCTTTTCCAAAAAGAGTGAGTCTTACCACTTGTAGAAGCCATGAATGCTTGCCCTTTCCCTTTTGAGGAAGTCGAAGTTGATGAATCCTCCTTCTTGTAGGAATTAGGCAAATCAATGTTGTGCTTTTTGAAGATGTGTGTGAGCTCATCAATCTTCTTAGAATGGCAACGACGCTCCTCATGACCAACCTTTTTACAATAGGCACAAGTATGTCTCTCCCTCTTTCGTGAATTGTCCCTCTTGGAAGAGGATGAATCTCCTTGTTGTGGAGAAGGTAATGCTTTTTCCTTAGGCTTTGATTTCCATTTCTTCTTGTTTGAGTTGTCCTTTCCTTGATTTTCCACTAATTCTTGAGACTTAGAAGCCTTAAGAATGCTCATCATTATCAACTTAGTTTGTTCCATCATCAACATTTTGGTGAAAGCATCAAATATAGGCATTGTGTAGCTTGAACCCATTGTCATCCTATGGGTTTGGAAACTAGAAACAAATGCTGCATATTCTTGTGGAAGTTTTCCCATCAAATTGAAGATCAATTGAGTATCCTTCTTATCAATGCCACAATCCTTGAGTTGTGCCCTCAACTCTTTTGCCTTAGTGACATAATCTTGTATAGTATCAAATTTCTTGGGATCTAACATGGTGAGATCACTATCAATTTGATATCCCCTAATCTCATCAACTTGGCCATACAAGTCTTGAAACTTTTGCCAAGCATCCTTGATTAGAGTACACTTCTCAATATGAAAAATGAGATCCTTTGATACATACTTTCTTAAGGTACCAATTGACATGATATTTAT
Source organism: Cryptomeria japonica (assembly GCF_030272615.1). Taxonomy (NCBI): domain Eukaryota; kingdom Viridiplantae; phylum Streptophyta; class Pinopsida; order Cupressales; family Cupressaceae; genus Cryptomeria; species Cryptomeria japonica. Next base: position 396,529,172 of record NC_081413.1, read on the forward strand.
AGTGAGCTAATCCAAGTGACCAACAGGATCAACAAGAGCAACAATAGTTCCATCAATATAATGAGTTGGTCCTTTTTCTATAAGTTTACTCCATGCATCAATTTTCCAAGTAGCATAATTATGAGGAGTTAAGAGAGGAAAAGTAGGAGAACCCATAGCAGCAAAAAGGAAGGAACACAAGAGCACAAAAGCACAGGAGACACCCCCCAAAATTCAATCAATCAAAGTACCCCCCAAAATGATGATTTTGGCACTTTATATGTAGTACGTGTACAATAGGCCACTTGCAAACAATGGCAAGGTGGAATTCTAATTTTGTTTTACAACTACCCCAATAGGCTGACAACTACAAAGCAAAATACCAACAAGATAGATCTATGCAATACAAGTGCCAAATTGGCCAAAAATGACCATATGTTGAAAGTACAATTTCTACTTAGAATCATTGCAAAATGATAGCATATTATGAGAGTAGACAAAAAATTATGCACTTTAAAAAAAAATGGCACCTAAAAAGGAGTTTGTATGAGCCCAAACGAAGTCTCGAAAGTTGCAGAAACCAGGATTGGACAGGTATAGTCACCAAAAACTAAGATTTCTAAAAAATTTGTTCATCAAAATCAAAAAATAATTCCACCACAAGAAATTACACAAAATTCTATCCCATTTCAAAAAAAAATGCACCAAAAAGGAGCAAAAATGAACAAGATATGGCCATTTGAAGTTGAACTGCAAAATCAAAAAGCTCAATGGAGGGGGCCTACAAAAAAATTTAAAAATGATGACGACAGAAAACTGCAAGCCTAAATTTGATGATCGTCTAGTCATTGCAAAAACTTCACCTCCCTGCCTGTGTGGCGTTCATATTGTACGGACGGATGACGTGGCATGTACGAAACTATAGAGGTGTCGTGCGATAGGGTGATGTGTCAGCTGAGGTGGCATGCTGACGTGTGCAGGTGATTTGGCATGGTCCACATGGCGGACGAGGTGGCAGAGAGGATCCTGGCAAGCGAACACGGTAGGGAGGACTGGACGGGTTGATCGACGGCGGAGGGCGCTGCCGGAAGTCTGCATCGAAAGAAAAGTCGGCGAGACCACGACGAATGAAAGCACTCACGATGACGTGTGCTGCCGGCGGCAGGGAGGCCTGTGCCTAGGGCCACCAGAAAGGTAGCCGTCGGAAAGGAAACGTAGGGTGTGGGCCGAAGGAAAAACCCAACGGTGGATCGTCGGATCGTCGGTCAACTTGCAGGGATAGTCTGCAGACATCGGTACACGGCGGGAACCAACAAACACATGCGGTACACGGTGGGAACCAGCGAACGTAGGCAGAGTGTGGTTGGCGGGTTACACCTGCAACCTGTAGAGTACGGTGATCGGCGGTGGGGGGGACAGAACTCCCTCGTAAAAAAAAATTGAAATCTGTACCGTATTGCCCAAATTGGGCAAAATTTTCCTCCAAACCTGAAATCTGATTTTCACCAAAATAAGCCGAATTTATACTTAAAATTCATGGAAACGACCACCCGGACGCAATGGCGAGGTCGGATCTGGTCTAGAACACCTCCAAAAGATGTTGCTCCTCAAATCTACCTCTTGACTTCGCAATAATGCCTCTCAAAGATGAGTCAATGACGCTCTAATGGCTTCGATACCATGTGAGATTTTGTCAAGATCAAGAACTCAATGAAATGTAAAAAATAGATGAAATATAGGACAACAATAAATTGTATTCTTATCAATAGATAAATGATCAATAGTTGTTCATACAATGAATATGAGCTTGCATATATAGGCAAGGCTATATGGATATGTGAGAACACAAACATGACACGTGGCTCAATAAGAAACAAGGGTAGATAGGAAATAGGTGTGGTAGGTAGGAGAAACAATAAAATATTCCACATGAGGTGGATCACCCACCAAAGGTGGAATTATCACTCCACAATAAGTGGATATGATAGAGTAGTAACAAGATCAACACCATAAAAGGTGGAAATTCTCCTACACACACTATCCCAATGTGGAACAAACACCCAAGTGTCTCATACCCAAAATACTATGAAATGCATTTCCTAAGTAAACTTAAATAAGGTGTAATAATATCCATGATGAATAATTATTTACACCAACACATTGGAGGATTATTTTAGAGATATTCGGACAATTGAAAAGTCATAAGGAATTTTTGCAATAGAGTTAACTTAATGGGAGTGTGCAGGCAAGTTTTTTTTTTTGCAAGAAAATGAGTGTTGGATTCCTTAAATTATACTTTGGTCCATTATAGTTGAAATATCCTAGCAGCATAATTTTAAAATGAATATCCATTTTCCCATGATTAAATCATATGCAATTTTCTACAATCCCAATGTCAAACACATTTGATCACTATGTTTGTTTGTCAAACATATTTTCACTGTATATTTCATAGAGTATTTTTCATTCTAGAATATTGGAGTGCATTCCCAATTTGCATTTCTATCGATGAGAAAATTACCCATTAGAGGGATATTGTGAAAAAAATCTGTAGTATAAATCCTTATGGAACTTCAGGATAGAACTCCTACTGTGAATAGTGTTTTAAAATAAAACATAAGCAAGCAAAGTGGAGACTTACCAAAAATCCACAACATGTGAATAGTGTTTTAAAATAAAACATAAGCAAGCAAAGTGGAGACTTACCAAAAATCCACAACATGTGAATAGTGTTTTAAAATAAAACATAAGCAAGCAAAGTAGAGACTTACCAAAAAATCCACAACATACCAAAAGATATGAAACATCTGCAATTTACTTTTGCTGATAAAACCAAGAATTGACTCAAAATGCATAAAGTGTAATGAACAGTATTTGTCTTCAACATGCAAAGTAAAATGCAAATCTCGTAATCACCCAACATACAAGTAGATCCAAAAGCAACAAACAACAAACAACAAATTGGTGCAGCTAACGTATAGGTCCATCACCAAACTATCCAAAAGGAAATTAATAAGTATCTACGCGTGTTTAAAATGAGGATACCGGTATATATCGCAAGTCTAAAAGATCACTTGAAAGACTGGAAAATGGCCATGGAAATGTTGCAACTGTTGGATACCTCCAAATGGCCATCCAAATGTTGCTGTGGGCATACCAAAAACACATTGTTAGATTGATAATATGCCTCAAGGAAGAAAAAATTTAAATTTAAATTCTTACCATGTGAAGCAACTTAGGACTTAACAAAGAAAACAAAATCAATCTCCCCATAGATATCACAAATTGAAACTCTCAAACCTTACCTGAGCTTTCAAATCCTAAAATTGGAGCCAGGAAAAAAAAATATATCAGTTATAGGTGTTATCTGTGTGTTGTGTGCACGCATCAGTAACCACAGCGAAGAGCTGCTTCGTGGGAGCCATAGAGCATAATCTAAATAAATATTTTACTATGTCTGAATGCCTTGTATTGATTCATTTACTCCACCACACATTCATTGAAAATAACAAATGATGATCCTCGCTCTGAAGCGCTAAGAAATTCAATCAAAAAAAAGAATGACATCAACTGCCTCATAGAAATGCATGCAAAATGTGGAAGCATAAATCAACATGACAACTATTTTTCTGCAAAGAAAGACTCCCATGAATATCGTGGTCACAGGATATGAATGACATGAGAACTATTTATTTGCAAAGAAAGAATTTGAAATGGATTTGGAAATTTTCACACGAATTCAAATGGTGACAGAGCTATTGTGGCCGCCACTACCCTAGCAAACATTGCTATCATCTGTCCCTCTAAAATAGGGAAAGGTGAATGCCTCTTGCACTTCCGTTCTCCACAACTGCTTCTTCTTCCATTATCGTCAGTTTCATAAAGCCAGTAAGCTGTGAAACATTACCGATTGCCATCCCCCACTCTACGTTAAGATTGAACAATGGAAACAAATCCAAAATGTAAAATTCCTACTCCAAACTACTACAAACCTCAAATAAAGTTCAAAAAAAGATTGTACTCGTTAATGGTCGTCAATCTCTTCCCTAACAGTCAATCTCCATTTCGACCTCTCTTTTTATGCATCTGAATATATCAATTTGTATAGTTCCCCACCTCATATCTCCTTCAAACTAAAAATATGAGAAAAAGTGTAAAGAAAATAAAAGCTTTATATAAATTATATAGTTAATTAAATTTATATATAGTTAATTAAATAAATTTAATTAATTAGTGTATAATTTTGCATGCCTAATTATTTTTCTTTTTCTAATCGACCAAACACATCACCTAGACAAGTCCCCTTCACCTAAAGTCTCACACTTAATTAAACAATATCATATTATTTGATTATTCCCCTTTTCTATCTCATCTAACATAAATAAATAAATTATAATTTTTTACACCTATTTACTACCTCGCCTATAGTAATTAAATATTATTATTATTTAATTATATACCTATATTTTCTCCACTAATTTTAATAATAAAGGATGCTTAAGAACACTTGTCCTCGTGGTTCCAATACTCTTTCCACCAATTTCAAAAATAAAGAACTTACAGGTACACATATCCCTAATGTCTCTCATGATTGCAACTACTTACCAATATAGTAAATACATCTTATCCCTTCATATTTCAATAAATCCATCTCAAGCCTTTATTCTCTCCTTAAACATGGGGAAATCCTCTCAATCATCTTCCATTGTTGATCTCTTTATCACATCTTTGTCCTCCATTGTCTCTTCCAAATTCGTGTAAATTCAGACACTCTCTCGTCCATTTTAAATCACCACCTTAAGCTAAATATATGATGTCAAAACAAATAACTTTCAAGCAAAGGATCATCAACATACCAATGATCATTGTATCAAATCATTCAACAATAGAGTCATTGGTAACATTTAAGTTGATATTTTATGTTATTGTGTAATTTAATTTCCTTTTTTGTACTCCATATGAGGTTTGTAGTAGTTTGGAATATGAATCTTGTGTTTCGTATTTATTGTCATTATGCAATTCTAAAGTATTACTTACAATAATTAAATTAGATAATAGCATTGAAATAGATTATCGAGATGGGATAGGGGCCTAGCTCGATTGGCGAGAGCTTCCAGTGGTAAAGCACGAGGTCACTAGGTCTACTCTCCCCCAAGCCCACATGGTACCAGAGGATGTGTCATGTTAGCATTACTGGTTATGTTAAAAAGTTGACCAAGCACACTGCAATTTATAGGAGGATGTTATACCCAATTCCTGCAGTCTCAAAAAAAAAAAAGATTATTGAGATTAATTTATACAAACTAAATAAATTGATTAGGCAACCTTAAGTTTATAATTGATGATAGAGAAATGATGTTGATGTTGTTTTGGAATTATTCACCTCTTACAACTCATTCTCTGTAATAGGTATTAATCTTTTCCCTCATTGTCAATTCACATCTTAACTTCCCCTTCCATATGCCTCAATTTGTCAATTTTCTTATGTCCATCTCCATTCCCTTTCACAGATAGATATGAGGAGACATGTGTAAAGATAAATATGACAAGGTATGTGTAAAGAAACTAAAATATTTTTATAAATCTTTATGCAAGCATTAGATTAGGTCATCCATGTTTGTGCGTTTGTCATGTTATTGCATCCAACATTCATGATCACATCTAAAGAGCATTTGCATCATCAATCTTCTATCTATCATTATAAATCTGAGGTATATCTTCCAACATTTACTTCAGTATTTACATTCAATTCAAGGTTAATTCCTAAACTGGGAATTGACCTAAGGCAAACCCCTATCCACAACCCTTTTTCTCTCTTTCTATGTGCAGGAAATTAATTCAAGAGTTGTGATTGAAGATTTTGACATAACTGGTGATGATAAATAGGTTTAGATTTTGAAGGACCACCATAGTCTTGAGAATTTTTCTCAATCTTTCAATAGTGGATCCTATGTGTCTTCCTGATCTAAAAAAGATCCCATATGCCCATTAGAAAATTATAGGACTAGGGTGACCTACCACCCTGGTCCCAACAATTCAGCTCGAATTTCCAACAACAAGTTTTGATTTTCTTGTTATCAAATCTCTGTTTGTGGCTCTGTCTACATCTGTAGCATTATATTATTATTGTTTCACTTTAATTATCCATTGCTTTGCCCCAAAATTTATAATAAAAATCTAATTTCAACTTAAAAAGGGGAGACAAATAAACAAGTGAATCTAATCAATATTTCAACCCTTTTCCTAATCAACTTGTGGATATATCTTTGGATTAACCCCCCTTTTTCAATGTGGTGGTCTATTAGGTAAGATTAGTGGTTTTATTATCTTAATTGCTGAAACCCTAATTTTACCACCAATACATTTTGGTGAACCCGACTTATCTAACATTTCCATCTTCTAATTTTCATATATGATTTGGGGCATTTCACAAAAGAATTCACTAAATTTGAATGATTTGCTAGTGTACATGTGATTACTTTGTTTTTAATTACATTTATCAAAATCATGTGTTGGATAAGGACCCTTCTTTCCCACCTACCAAAGAGGACATGGATAATGATGATAGAAAGGATAATTTCCCTAAAAAGGATATCCCTTCTTCATCTAATTGTCCCTTTAACCCTTCTATGTGTCCTTACACTACAAATTTTGAAGAATTTCATAATGAAATACCTTCTCTGTCACAATTGAGAACATCTTATGAAGTTGGATATGAAATGATTTCAAAACAAGACTATAGAGGACAAGGACTTGGAAAACATGAACAAGGAATTAAGATCCCTATAGACCCTCCCACATAATTTACTAAAGAAGGCCTAGGACATCCTAGTTCTCAAACATCTATGGAGGATACTTGTAAGGTTCAAATGTGTAAAGAGTATTGACATAGAAACTATCGCCCATCAATACATGCTTCTACATCAAATAACCCTCATCCTTCTTTACCAATTCTTTTGCCTTAAGAAAAAAATCCTTCTCCTTCCACTAGCACACCTTATCGTGCATCTCAAGAGATAAGACCTAGCCATATTGACAACCAATAATAAATAGCTACAAGAGACTTTTGGAGATTGAAGTATGATAAGGATTTTGTATTTCCTTTCATAAAATATAATAATAAGAACAAAGAAGGTGATGAGTATTGTCTTTTTCATTGTTGTTGTTCTCATTCTCTTGGAAGTAAAGCTTTTAAATAATTTGTCCAAGACCAATATGATCGAGCTCGCATAGCTCTTGCAACTGATCTTGCATTTTTTCTTGGTGGAGAGGTAGTGCCTTAGCACTTCATTCACCTTATTATGTTGCTCCTCAATTCTAATCATACTTGGTTAGCAACATAATTATTCCTTGTCTCCTCACTTGGGGGGCAAGGATAATATATTCAAATCTCTCTTATTTTTTGAGATTGCTTCTTCTTTTGAGTTATATTTTTCATAACTTGATGCCTTTTCTTGCATGGAATTCTCCTTCATGTGAGTGCATGTGTGTTCCTTGGTTAGGACCTATTCTTTTCTTGAAGTGGTACATTTTTTATGTATAATCTCCATTTGGAGGGAGTGTAATCCTTCTCTTTTTCCTTATGCTTGGGGGGAATTGATTCTATCTTTTATCTCCTATCCTTTCTAAGGATTCAGTTTTCCTAGGATGAGTGGTGTTTTCTTATGATATGATGCTATTCCTTGTTTGAAGTTGTTTGTTTTCACAAGGATTACCTCTTATGCAAGAGGTATGTATCCTTAAGTACAACCTCTTCTTCACTTGACAATGTATGTCTATTATAAATGAACCCCTCACTTTGGGTCAAAAGTATGTTATCTTTCCATCAAGAATCTCTTAACCTAGCAATATGAGGAAGGTATGAATTCTTGTTCTCCTTCATTTATTTTGGTCAATGATGTTATTTTTGTGAAAAATATCCTCTTGGAGGTAGATGTCTTTGAGAAAAGATCTCTTCCTCCTCCAATGGATTCCCTTTACACTTGCTGCAAGATATCTCTTTTACAACTATCTTTTTTGTACTTATAAAGAGTCATGCCCCTTTGGATTGGATTTTTGTACATTATTGCCTAAATAATATCTTTGTGGTGATGAAGGTGTGTATCCTTGTTTCTAGCTTCCTTCTCTATGTTGACATATTAAGGTGGGGGGCATACATCACGCCCTCCTTGTACCATATTTTTTATTTTCCATGTCTTATATGGGGTATTGCATGCTTGAAACTAGACCTAACTCTTAGAAGAGATTATTCATTCTCAAAACCAGACACGATACTTTTATGTCTTATACAAAGTGTACATGCTTGAAACTAGACCCAACTCTTAAACGAGATGTTCTCAAAACCAAACATATTGTTTTTCAATTGTATGTCTTATACAAGTTGTTGCAATCTCAAAACCAAACCTAAATTCTTAGAGATGAGATGGTTAACTCCTGAAACCAGACCACAACATGTGTAGTAGAGTGAGCTAACTAGCATAATGCAACTTTCTATCTACCTTTCAGTTTTTTATCCTCAATTTCATCTCGCTCAAATTGTGAGATAACCCCTACAAAATTTATTTGTTTCATAGCCCACACTCTCCAAGCATGCATGTCGAGGCACTTGCTAAACCCCCTCATGTGTAGTCAAGCTCTTGAGAAATCGTCTTGATTTATTTTTTGGTGTAAATCAGGTTTATAAACCCGAATTACACTAAAGTCACCCTTTTGGGTGTAAATCGGGTTTGTAAACCAGAATTACACCAAAGTCACCCTGTTTGGTGTAAATTAGGTTTGTAAACTCGAATTACAACAAAGTCCCCCTTTTTTGGTGTAAATCAGGTTTGTAAACCCAAATTACACCAAAGTCACCCTTCTTGGTGTGAATCGGGTTTATAAACCTGAATTACACCAAAGTCACCCCTATTTGTAATTTTTGGTATTTTTTGTCCAACACTGGAAATTCTTCAAATCAGTACTGCACTCCACTCAATATGCCAGATTTCGTACACTAGGACTAGATGAATCTAAAATACAGGCTACCTTGCAACAATATGAAGATTTTATGAAGAAGGATGATGATAATGAAGATGTGTCTCCAAACACAATTATTTTCTCCATTGCTTTCTAGTGTTATTTTGTAATTCCAATGGACACTTTAACTGTCATTTTGTATATATAGTTTTGCATGTAGGATTGCACAAGTCCTAAGTCAAATCGAACTCTACTCTTGACTTAGTCATAGTTAGTTGAGTTTTTTCTAACTCTGCTCATAACTCCTCCCCTATATATATGAGGGAGCTCTTTGTGATTTTGATCTTTAATTATATGCAACCAGACTCTACCAAAGTGAAACTTTGAGTTCATTTGTGATTTTGCTAATTCAATTAATAAAGAAAGCATTTTTGGCACACTCAAACTTTATGTTGAGTTCATTATGTTCTATGGTGAGACTATTCTTATGTCATTCTTCTTATGGTAATTGAATTGATTGAGTAAAAGCGATTTGTAGTAATATTGTGAAAGAGTAGAATAATTTTGGTTGTGTAGACTTTGTGCTATATTTTGGAATTGGTAGAATAGAACTTGTTGGAAGATATCATCATAAAGACTTTGAGATTTATTTTGACATCTCGAAGTAAGTATATGAACTTAAGTTTCAAGTTTATAAATTTGTCTGAAAAATAGAATTATAATGACTTTGAGCTTTATTTTGGTATTTCAAAAATAAAAAGATTGTTTTGGGCTACAAAAGTTATTGTAAAAAGGTTGATAAGATAATAGTGAGTTGAAGACTTTGAGATTCATCATTATTTTCTTGTCTCGGGAAACAATGGAAGACTTTGTGATTTCATAGAAACTTTGCTTCTTTAATTGTAAATTCCATATATATATGCTCCTAAGTTATTTCTTAGTGACTTAAAAGTTGTTTAAATCATTATTGCTCTTAATTGTAATATACTTTATAAGAGAGAAAAGGATAAAAAATTATTTTCAAGAAAGAGAATAAGATGGTATAACACCCAAGATTAGAATAGGATTAGTAATTAAAATTTTGTTTCAAGAAACTTATAGTAATAAGTAAAGGGGGAGTCTTCCCTTATAATTAGGAGAGATTTAATCTCACACACTGTGCCTAAAACCACAATTTTGTAAACCTCACAAGTTTGTAAAATTTTTAACCAACACATCTCTTCCCCTTTTCAACTTCTTTAAGGCAGGTTGACTAGCATAACACAACTTGCTAGACTATTCAACCCTCCTTGTGTGGCATTTTTGAGATGAGTAGAACTAGCATAACACAACTTGCTAGATTATTCCAACTCTCCTTCTCTACATGAATCACACAACATAACACAACTTGTTGTCCCATGAGTATTTATGTTCCATGGATTACCTAGCATAACACGACTTGCTAGCTTGTGGGTTCCACAATCTCTCTTTCTTTTCTTCTCATGGATCACCTAGCATAATGCAACTTGCTAGCCTGTGGTGTTCATATTCTCTCCTTTCTCCTTCTCATGAGATCATAACTTTGCTACTTGTTGGATCATGGTTCATCAAGTTTGATGCTTGATCATTATCTACTCATGTGACCACTTCTATTCTTGTAATAGTATTTCAAGAATAAGATTAGTGGTTGAGACATTTTGATTATCGAGATCTCCTCAACTAGTTGAGTTGAAGCTTGTTGTTTTTACTACTAACCCCCTTGTGTTGTGTATCTTTTGTCTTTGTTTGTTTATGTTTCAATTATTTGACTTTGTCTTGTTTTGTGTGTCCTTGCATATGATTGTGTGAGCTCAGATCCTAATATCAAGGGCTTGGTTCCTCAAAATTAGTGATTTCTTATCTCCTTGTGATCTCGCTCCTAGTTTCTCCTCTCTCCTTCTTTCTCATCTTTCTACTTTACCATGATTATTTGCATAGGCCCATACTCTCATTAAAGTGGGGGCTAAATGCATCATTGTAAATTGTAACCAATACAATTCACACCTCACATATGTACTCCTACTTTAGTGTGTCCTATCTTCATTTCTCCTAGGCCCGTTTTGGCCCTTTTAACTTTGAACTTGATGCCACTTGTGTACATGGTTGAGTGGACCTCATTCTAGGGCTATGCCCCCTTTATTTGGTGGCTCCTTGTCTTGCTTTTGGATGACAAGGTTGTTGAGGCACCCATGTCTGGACCATGTCATCCTAGTCCTTAAATAGGACCCATTTAAAATATGGGCGTGCGTTCCCCCTCCTCGATGGATTTTGGTCCCCGCACCTCAATGTGATAAAATAGAGGTCAGGCTATTCGGTAATTTACCTAGGAAACCCTAGATAAAGACATCATATCAATCCATTTTAGATCTGAGACTCCATCCATAATATACCCCATCATTTGTGCATCCATCAAGCATTCTCAAATATTCAAAGCAGCATTTCATACCACTATATCCTTCAAGCATCATGGAGCAAAGTCACATCAATCTTCATGAAAGCATGTGTGTTTGATTAGGTCATTCATGTTCATGTGTTTGTCATGTTATTACATGCAACATTCATGATCACATCTAGAAAGCATTTGCATCATCAATCTTATATCTATCATTACAGATCTAAGGTATATCTTCCAACATTTACTTCAATATTTACATTCAATTCAAGGTTAATTCTTAAATTAAGGTTTGACCTAAGGCAAACCCATATCCACAACCCCTTTTGCTCTCTTTCTATGTGCAAGAAATTGATTCGAGAGCTGTGATCGAAGATTCTAACAAAATTGACAATGACAAGCAAATTTAGATTTTGAAGGAGTGACAAGTGAAGGACTAGGGTGACCTACCACCATGGTTTCAATAATTTTGCCCAATCTTTCAACAGTGGATCCTTTGTGTCTTCTTGCTATGAAAAATATCCATTTCCCATAAAAAAGTTACAATACCAGGATGACCTACCACCCTGGTCCCGACAATTCAACCCAAATTTCCAATAGCAGGTTCTGATTCTCTTCTTCTTCTTCTTAGATCTTTGTCTGTGGCTTTGTTTGACATTTGTAGCATTTTGTTATTACTATTTCACTTCAATTATCCATCGCTTTGCCCTAAACTTTACAATACAAATCCAATTTCAACTCAAAAAGGGGAGACCAACATACAAGTGAATCTAATCAGTATTTCAATCCTTTTCCTAATTGAATTGTGGCTAGATCTATTGGATTCACCCCCTTTTTCAATGTAATGGTCTATTAGGTAAGATTAGTGGTTTTCTTATCTTAATTGGTGAAACCCTAATTTTACCACCAATACAAGAAAATAAAATCTTTCCATAAATTATATAAAATAATTAAATAAAGCAATCAATTAGTCTAAAATTAACTTAGATGATAGTGTTGAAATACATTATTGAAACAAATGCATGGACATTAAATGGGTATATTAAAGGTGTACTTAGCTCTAAAATTAACAATGGAGTAATGATGTTGATGTTATTTTGGAATGCTTCACATTTGTAATGAAATTATCTACCTTGCTCTAATGAATGTTTTGGAGTCTAAATTGTCACAAAAGGTCCAATAGATTGATTATGATCCCTATATGATCAATCCCCATCATTACAAACCTAATATATCATGCAAAAATAATATGACAATACATGTGCTTCAAAAGTTTCTTGCCTTCACCTTCCTACTAATTAGATATATCCAAGTGGTATCCATAGACAATGTCTAGGAGTTTGTTGACTCAATAGGTGAACAAGCTCTCATAGGCCAAACCACTTGGTCGATGTGTGAATGGCATATGTGATGATGCACATTATATTCCTTTATAATTAAAGTGCAATTTAATAGCAATCCGTGAGATGAATTATGTGCACATTAAATGTTTTAAAACATCATATTATTACATAACAACATATTCCATGGAATATGTGCTAGGTCAACGCATAATGACTAATAGAAAGGGACATAAATTTTAAAATTTAAATTTAGTGCCTTTTGATTTGGTGATCATTCTTGCACTCATTCAGTTTAGTGCCTTTGGGTTGGGGATAAATTGGCTTGTCTAAGGGGTTTTACAAATTTCATGTTGTCCATGGAATTGATTTTTTCTCAAATGGTCAATGCATTTGATGAGTGTTTAGGGTGTGCATCCCAAGTAGTGGAATTTATGCCATTTTTAGGAGTCACATAGATAATAATTTCCTTGAATGAGAGATATTGAGACATGTAAAACACAACCTTTCTATCTTTATTTTTTCAATGCCATTCATAAGAGAACAAGAGGGTTTGTGTCAACCATGATCCATCTAGTTGCCAGCAGTTGAAGTGCCTCCATCCAACTGTAGGGATTTGACCATGGAAGGTGTGTAGTAGAAAAAAATCACAGCTTTAGGAGTTCTATTTAAAATTATCTTATATAATTTTATATAGATTATTATCAATGTAGTATTTACATTATTAATATTTATTAGTGTAAATATCTTAAAAAACATATTTTAAAAATGGTAAAGATAGTCTTGAGTTTATTTATTTATTTAATTGTTTTATTTTAACAACTAGAATATAACGAACATATATTTTTTTAAATAAAAACAAAAATAGAAAATAACTCTTAAGTAAATAAAATAAAAATATTTATTAAATAATTTTAAAATATAAGAAAATAAATCTTAGGTAAATAAAAAGAGTGTTATGACCCTGCAATGACAGTTGCGAGTCCATGTTAATACGAAGGCCTCAGTTCGAATCTGAACTATGCTGAGTGAAAACTATAGAATTTTGAACCTGACCTATCCTCTCTAAACCAGCTAATTAGCAAACAATAACAACAAAAAGAATAAATTGCAAAAAGAAATCACAATTCAAAATAAAAAAACAAAGTGCCCTATTTTTTTGGAATTGCACACACCAATTTCTTTATTGAAGCTTAATTAAAAAATTACATAGAGGCTGTATATATAAAGAATTTGCAGCCTAGAAGAATTAATAATAACCATAGTTCTAAATATATTCCTAGCATTGCATGGAAAGCTACTAAGGCTCTCAAACTAAAAAAACAAACTACTCCCTAAATTAAGAATACTATAAGTGCACGCACAACATGCTTTATTTACTAAAAACAAACTCATGCAAAAAACAAAACTAAAAATAGTCCTAAGGATTAATGCATGCTGGAGTACATGCTTTATTTGCATGAATAAACAAAAAAAACTATTAACTAAATTAATCTAGTTGAATGCTAGAGCAGCATCAGTTATCAACATACTCCCCCTTGATGCTGAGAGGGCTCACAATCTTCTTGTAGTGCTATAAACTGAGCTTTCGCAACCGCTTTGGTGAATATATCTACTAGTTGATCCTGGGTGTTGATGTGCTTCAATTCGACATCCTTCTTCTGCACCAAATCTCGTATGAAGTGATATTTCAAATCAAAATGCTTTGTTCTGCTGTGATGAACCGGATTCTTAACTAACTTGATGGCACTCACATTGTCACAATAAATTACTATAGGTTGAATTTGTTTTTCTCCAATTTCTTCCAAAACTTTTATGTGCCAAAGAGCTTGTGTACCTGCTGAGGTAATTGCAACATACTCTGATTCTGTAGATGAGAGGGCAACAATACTTTGTTTTTTTGAGCTCTAGGTAATCAAACCAAAACCAAAAGAAAAACAATTTCCAGATGTAGATTTACGGTCATCCATACTACCTCCCCAATCTGAATCACTAAAGCCTACAAGATTGAACTTTTCAGAAGAGTAGTAATGAATACCAAAACTTAAATTCCCTTTCACATACCTCAAAATCCTCTTGGTTGCCTTCATATGTATTTCAGATGGATTTTTCATATACCTTGAAACTAGTGAAACTGAATAGGCAATATCAGGCCTCGTGTGGGTTAGAAACATCAAGCTCCCCACAATACTTCTGTAAGCTATCTCATCAACTAAATCAACACCATCATCTCTACATAACAAAACTCCATGAGCACTTGGAGTGGAGGCAAGGTTACAATCAGTCATATTAAATTTCTTCAGCATATCTTGTGCATACTTTGTTTGACAAATGAAAATCTCATCCCTACTTTGATAAACCTGCATTCCTAAAAAATATTTCATCAGACCAAGATCTTTCATCTCAAATTATTTCATCATAGCAGCTTTGAATTCATCTTTCATCTTAGAACTACTACCCATATACAAAAGATCATCAACATACAAACTTATGATGAGAATATCAGTACCTTCTTGTTTGTAGTAAAGGGTAGGATCACTCTTACTTCTTTGGAAGCCATTCTCCTGAAAGTATCCATCAATCCTGGCATACCATGCTCTTGGTGCTTGCTTGAGGCCATACAAATCCTTCTTCAACCTGTAAACAAGATGCTCTTTTCCTTCCACTTCAAAACCTTGTGGCTACTCCACATATACTTCCTCTTCTAAGTACCCATTCAAGAAGGCACTTTTCACGTCCATATGATGTATGCTCCACTTCTTCTGAGCTACTAATGAAATCAACATTCTTATGGTCTCTTGTCTTGTTACTGGTGCAAATGTTTCTTCATAGTCAATTCCATACTTCTGTGTGAAGCCTTTAGCAACTAATCTTGCTTTGTGTCTTTCAACACTCCCATCACTATTAAACTTGGTCTTGTAGACCCATTTGGTGCCAATCCTTTTGTTGTCATGTGGAAGTTTTGTTAACTCCCAAGTGTCATTCATGTGAATGGAATCCATCTCTTCTTCCATGGCTTTCACCCAAACCTCATTAGTACATGCATCTTCAAAACATGATGGTTCAAAATCAGCCTTGGCTAATAAAGAAAAATTCATTGTCTCACCTATTGGGTTTTCTTCATGTACTTGATTTCCACTCCTCTGATAGATATCACTCAATCTCCTTACCTCCCTTGTAGAACTTGGAGAAGAAGCTGGACTTGAACTTGGTACTAAAGAACTTGATGAAGGATTGCTTGGTGGAGTTAAACCACTGGATACAGAAACATTAGTTGGCTGCTCATGATCAATATCAACAATTATATCATCATTCAAAACAGATTTTGGTTTCTCAACATGACCTTTTTGATGACCATAAACTCCCCCTTCATCAAAAATCACATCTCTTGAGACAATAAGCTTGTTAGTGAGGGTATTATACAATCTATAAGCCTTTCTTTTCTCACTATACCCAATAAAAATACATGATTCACTCTTTGCATCTAATTTCTGTCTATTCTGATCAGGTACATGGACATAAGCCAAACAACCAAAAACTTTGAAATGATTAACATTAGGCCTTTTACCATACCAAGCTTCATAAGGAGTCATATTTTCTAGTGTACTGGTGGGGTTACGGTTGAGGATGTATACCGCTGTAGCAACTGCATCTCCCCAATAAGAATTTCTCAATCCCTTGGTTTGTAACATGCACCTTGCCATTTCAACCACAGTACGATTCTTTCTTTCAGCTACCCCATTTTGTTGAGGTGTGTATGCAGTAGTAAGTTGCCTCTTGATGCCATCAAAATCACAATAACTTTGGAAAGCCTTTGAGAAAAACTCTCCTCCACGATCAGTCCTTAAACATTTGATCTTGCACCCTTTCTCATTTTCCACAAGGGCTTTAAACTTCTTGAATGTATCCAAGGCTTCATCTTTGGCCTTCAAAAATATACCCAACAATTTTGTGATTAATCATCAATAAAAGTGATGAAATATGATGACTTACCCAAACTCTTAGTCTGCATAGGACCACATATATCTGAATGAATAAGGTGAAGTGGGTGATGAGCCCTCCATGCATTGCCCTTCAGAAACATTTCTCTTGCATTCTTTCCTTTAGCACAACCTTCACAAACCTCCTTGTGTTCCTCAACCTTGGGCAAACCAGAAACTAATGCATGCGAGGTTAGAAACTTCAAACTATGAAAATTTAAATGCCCATACCTGAGATGCCATAACCAACTTGAATCCTCATAAGCCATATTTGCCAGACTATTGTTATGTTCACCAAACCTCAAGGGGAACATCCTATTTCTTGTCATAGGAACAACAGTGATCACCCTATTATCCTTATTCTTATCATAGATAGTACAAGTTTTATTCTCAAAGACTACTTTATAATTTTTCTCACATAGTTGCCCAACACTTAACAAATTGTGCTTCAATTGTGGAGTATAATAAATATCATGAATACTTTTTATACCTTCTTTTGTTTGGACCTCCATAGCTCCTTTGGTAGCAACCTCCAATGATTTATCATCACCAATCTGGATCTTGGATTTGAAACTTCCATCCTTTGTTGAGAACAACTTCTCATTCCCTGTCATATGGTTAGAGCATCCAGAATCTAGGTACCAAACATCTTTACTAGTATTTTCACCCTTTGCATAAGATAAAAATAAGTGATCAGGAGGATTCTCACTACTTTCTTGAGCATAGTTAGCACTTTTTACCTTCTTTCAATCTGCATTCTCTTTCAAAGTGGCCATACCTATTACAATGGTAACATTGAACATTTCTCTTATCAAATCTGCCTCTACCTCTTCCTCTGAAACCACCACTTCCTCTTGAGCCACCTCTTCCTCTACCTCTTGAACAATTTTGGCTTTGCCCTTTACCTTGGCCTTGATTGATTTTAGCACTATTGTTGCTTGCATCTTCATTTTTTGTGATTAGCAGTTTAGAGGAAAATGCTTTCTCTACACCTTCAAAAGAATCTTTCAATCTTTCTTCATGAGACATCAGGGATCCAACCAGTTGATCAAACTATAGTTTTGTCAAATCCTTGATTTCTTCTATGATTATTGCTACATGATTCCATCTGGGTGTCAAAGATCTCAACACCTTTTTTATCAAAACTTCATTGCTTACAATTTCCCCAAGTGTAGCCATTTTATTGACCACATATTTGACTCTGACACAATAATCACTTATACTTTCGGCTTCTTGCATCTTCAAACTCTTGAACTCTCACTTCAATGTCTGAAGCTTGACCACTTTAACTTGATCACTACCCTGGTAAGCTTCTTGTAGAGTCTTCCAGGCATCTTTGGCAGTTGTTGCTCTTGATATTCTTGGAAATAAGCTCTTATCAAGAGTTATCTGAATGTGAAACAAAGCTTGAGCATTCTTTTTCCTTGCTTCCTTTTTTGTTGTTCTTTCATTGGTTTTAAGGGCATTCCAATCAGTTGGCTCTTCATAACCTGATTCAATAATCTCCCATACATCTTTTCCAATCAAAAAGGTCAGCATCTTAATGCACCAATAATCATAATCATTCCCATCAAATTCTGGAACGGGCATATTGTTAGAATTCGACATGATTAACTTTGGCGAAATTCCAACAATTAAACTTTAACCCAAAATAATTTTATCTACTCTGATACCACTTGTAGAATTTTGAACCCGACCTATCCTCTCTAAACTAGCTGATTAGCAAACAATAACAACAAAAAGAATAAATTTCAAAAAGAAATCATAATTCAGAATAAAAAACAAAGCGCCCTATTTTTTTGGAATTGCACACACCAATTTCTTTATTGAAGCTTAATTAAAAAATTACATAGAGGTTGTATATATAAAGAAATTGCAGCCTAGAAGAATAAATAATAACTGCAGTTCTAAATATATTCCTAGCATTGCATGGAAAGCTACTAAGGCTCTCAAACTAAAAAAACAAACTACTCCCTAAATTAAGAATACAATAAGTGCATGCACAACATGCTTTATTTACTAAAAACAAATTCATGCAAAAAACAAAACTAAAAATAGTCCTAAGGATTAATGCATGCTGGAGTACATGCTTTATTTGCATGAATAAACAAAAAAAACTATTAACTAAATTAATCTAGCTGCATGCTAGAGCAGCATCAGTTATCAACAAAAACGGTGGTAGAAATTTCACTCTGTCCCATGTTTGATGCAAGAAAATGATTGATCATTCAACGGTGGTAACCATTGCATTGATGAGCCACGAATCCCTCTCCTAATTGTTCCATTGCCAAGAATGTGTTCAGACCATACGTCCACTCATCCCTCACACGCTCCTGCATAACCCACTGGATATAACCTTCCTTATTCTCCTGCATCACCCACTGGATATCTTCCTTATTCTCCTGCAAGCCATTACCATGGACACAATGTCAATATTGATGTGGTCGCGGTGCTTGGGCTTCATGAATTTGCATGAACATGGGATCTTTGAATTTAAAAACACTCCTCATCCTCTTCTCTGACACCTTGTCGAGGAAATCTAGTTGTTGTTTTGGAGTGATCAAGGTGACATTAGCCTCCATGCTTTGCCAAGCTGCTCCACCCGTCCCTCTCTCTTCTCACACTTTTCGAATATCACCTTGCAAAGAGAATGAAATGACTAACAACCTCCTCTAAACATATCGCATTAATGGCCCTTATTCACCATTATGAAATTTGTGTGTGGCGGCGTAGAACTAATCTCAATACTTGAGTTGTTAATCTGGATAATCCTCCTGTATCTCGTCTGCTTGCCCCTCAATTAATGAGACTTCCAACTTGGAGAGGGTGTCCACCACCATGTTCACACCCCTCAACGTGTGGGAAATTTGAAAATATTTAAAAGAAATAAATAATTTCTAATAATTTTAATATATTTGTTCCACTTCCAAGCTATAGCCTCCCCTTTAATAATTGAATCTTCCTCTAGATGAAGTTTCGAAATGGATGATTTTTTTTGTCATTATAACAATCAATAATGCAGTTTGTGCTTCATCCTCATTGTTCAATCTTTCTGTTAACTTCTTGGCTCCCATCATAATAATATTGTCAGTCTACTCCGAACTACATATCTTACCCTTGACGAGCCCAAGTTACTCTTCGATGCCCCATCCTTCTGTTGGTTTGATCCATTCAACATCTTTGTTCTCCTTTAATTCCAGATTAACCCATATAGGCCCATTAACAAACCAATTTAAAATTCATTTTATCTGTAATTATTTTATATTATTTATTTGAAATTATTTATAGTATTTAAAATGTAGAAAAATTCAACATTGATATCTGTTGGCATTCTTTTAGATATATGTTTTTTAATGAGAACATTTGGTCAAGGGGACCATTCACGTATGTATATAATTATTTATGTTTTATTGGTCAAGGGAACAATATATATGTAGTAGTTTCTCAAAAGGAGGGTTATTTGAAAACATCCATCAAGAACACATCTATTATATATATTGTTTGATTACATACCATAAAGAATTTATACACCATAGCTATTAAAAAACTACTACTTATTAACTATCTATTGAATTTGGAATTAACAAAATGGAACAATGTTGTTTTGTGATTCATGCCTATGGAGCCTCCTCCCCTTTCTCATTTTCATTAGAATCAATGTTGAATGGTGTGAATATAGAAGATGATTCTATTGTCTGCCTAGAGATGCCAATTATAACATTCAAGAACTTTGTTTCTTAGTTGGCTATGTGTTTGGGGTCCTCCTTGCTTTGACCCACTATCATTACGATAAAAGAGGCCAAGGAACACTGTATGGCTTGAGAATCATGAGTGAAGTGCCTTTTTCAATTATGAAACCTAGATCTATTAATTCATCATCAAAAATTCCTTTTAGCACTCTACACCACTTTTAACTTATTAGAGATTTCACCATTATCCAAATACCACCCTTCAATTCACCTATATCTAAAAATATTGCAACAAAAATGAATAAAATATCAATACATTCAACCTATAACGATGGGAAGAGGATAAGAAATTGGCATCCAAAACCATTTGAATGACATGCAAAACAATACTAATTTGGTTAATAAATTATTTGGCTTGCAATTAAATATAGCTTCGACAAACAAAATTTGCCATTTCTTAATTGTGAGGCATATCGTGGTATCCATGATTTTTGTTCTTTGAAAGATGATTATTTCTCAAGGAATAAATCTTCCTTATGCAACACATAAAGAAACAATCCACATTAATGACAAAGCACTTGCTATAGGTATGTTGTTTGCAACATAGTAATTCATCTCAAACTTGTTAATGAATCATCATTGTCATATTTCTTATGCATGTGTGAGCTTAGTTGGCAAATATGAGAAAATATCACACCACAAATTCAAAGAGTTGACAAAATGATAATCGTGTTCCATGACTACTATCACATTGGCAATCCTATCAAATTCTTTGTTTCCTTCTTGATAAACATGGTAAATTTTGAATTCTTGAAATTGTTTGATAAGACTATGTAACATAGGGTAAGAATATTATCTATTTTCCAATTTGAAATTGATTGTTCCTTATGTTATTATCTATCACTTGAGAATCACCTTTAATATCTATTCTTTGAAGATCCATTCCTTTTACATGTTTGAAGTCTAGGCAATAATGTGTGAGCTTTAAAATTATTATTTGTGTCCAAATGGAGATTTTAAGTCACTCTTGATCAAGCCTTCAACATGGTTCCTTATGATACACCCACAAAAAAAATAAAAATATTTGAATCTATAAATATCTTACCTAAAAACCATTCTTCCTCTTTTTTAATGAAGACAAGCACCCTCTTTACATATTGTATGAAATTCAACACAAATGAACAACTCTCCAGGATAGCTCTCTTGACAAATATAGCACATACTTGGTGTAGAAAGTTTATCTAGTCCATATGAAAATATCATTTTTAAAGTCTTAAAATCAATCTCCACATTTCTATTATTTTTAGTTATTCCTCGATCCCTTCTATTTTGTGTTCTTTGCAACTATCTTCATCTTCTTAGTGGAGATGTTAACTCCTCTTGTGAACTATTATTTTTCATATGATTTCGAGAATCAACATTCATTACATTTTGAACTCTATCATTTGTTGTTTGTAGCACACAATGTATTGTAATATAATTTTATCCCTTAAGAACTAACCTCAACATTCCCATTAGATTTATGATGCTTTTGGAGTGATTCACAATTGCACACTTGTATTTGTTGTCTTTCTATCTCATTCAATTGATCAAAATGCATAGCTCTTTGTATTCTTCTTCTCAATATATATTGGTCATCCCAAGATGTCCATATACGATGTGTTATCATCTTATTTGCATGTTGTCTCATTTTCACTTCAATCTCTTCCACTACCATATTTTCCCTATGTTTAACACTTCTTTCTCTATCATTTTGGTTTTGATGATTCATTTCTTCTTGTCTTTGTGTAGATCAGCCATTTGTTCACATTGTTGTCTTATATAATTTTGAGCATATTCTCTCTTTTGTTCTTTTCATTGCTCTTCAATTCTAAGACTTCTTACTTCCTCTTTTTGTGCACTTGACATTTGTTCATGTCATTGTCTCATATAATTTCAAGTATATTCTCTTCAATGCTCTCTTTGTTGCTCTTCATTTTCAAAACTTGACCTTGGATGACGAGGTGCATCCTAAAAATTATTTATGTATAAATAATTTAATTAAATGTATACAAATTTCAAATTATATTTTTTAATAGAAAAATATATGCATGCAAAACAAAAAAATATTTAATATTCAAAATGAATAACTAAAGAAATTACTAAATATTAATAACTAATTAATCTCTCCAAACTAAATTAAAAAATAGAATATTTATAACAAAGCTAAATTAATTAATAAATTTCTCCAAACTAAATTGATAAATTACTAAATTAGCTTTGTCAACCTTAGTGGGAGTTAAACCCGCCATCTTTTGATTATAAGTCAAACATGGTAATCGATTGTGCTATATGTTTGTTTCAATTCCTTAATTCAAATAGTTAAAGTAAAATATTACATTGAATCATAATGTAGACACCCAAATTTGATTAATTAATTTAATCAAATTTAAACCCCTTTCTTCTTATTAATTAATTCTTAATTAATTAAGTTCACAATCCCCTCTCTTCCAATTAATTAATTTTCCAGTCCTACCCTCCTAATTAATTAATCTAATTAATTAATTATCCTATCCTCCCAATTAACTCATTATCCTTGTTCTCCACCCCTTTTGATTAATTACTTTAATTAATTAACCCCCCCCCCCCTTTTCCAAGCACATGGACTAATTAATTTAATTAATTAATTAAGCTCAAATTCCTATTTGAGCACATGTCTCCTACCATTTAACCAGCTTCTAATCTAACCTACCCCTTATCCTTACCATTGGGTTCTAACTACCCTATCCTCCCTAACCAACCTTATCCTATCCCTTCTAACCTCCTCCCACATGTGTGTGCACATCCTAACCAATTCCTTATTTTGGGGAAAATATCCTATTTTTGGGTGGCTTTGCCCAAAATAGACATGCGGACACATGTCACTCCTTTTCTCTCTAGTTGAGCCACTTGTCATTTTTGGAGGACAAGTGTCTCCTCTTCACCTCCCCTTCCTCATCTTGCCTATTTAATCCCCCTCATTTTAGACCAAATCATCCACTTTTTCATACATCATACAGTTACTCTGCCAAAATTATTACTCAACCTATCCATTATCATTTTCATCCATCAATCCATTATCATTTTCATTTTCTATCATGGAGCAATATCGAACATCTGAAGGTACATCATGAGCACACATCCAATCCTATAATATAATCAAATCAAAGTGGGCATTTGGTTTGCATTTGTGTTATTGTTTTTATGCTCGTTTTGATTTATCATTCCAATCTTGAGGTGTATGATGCATTGTGTTTGTTCGGTGAATTAGCTTTCTTTTTAGCCCTTAGTTTAGTATGCACATTTTTCATCGCACACATAAAATAGAAATTTTGTATTACATTGTGTGTCAACTTGAATTTCATCATCAGAATACTACCCGCAACATGTTAGTTTCACAAAATACAAAGGAAATGCTACAGGAAATCCAAACTCAACCAATGAAACTACATGAAGTGAGTATTAAAATATAAACATTATTTTTACCTTCATGATTTAAGTCTCATTGTGTCCTAACTCCATTGTTCCTGGTTGCAGATGATGTGCTCTCAAACAAACATATATAGTTTCCAAGATTGCATATGAAGAATAGACTGACAGTTAATTGATACTATGATATGCAATGCTAAATGATTATGCTTAAATGAGAAATGCTAAATGATTATGCTAAATTGTTTCAAGATTAAAACTCACGGATCCATAAGTTTTCACAAATTGTTAACTTGAAAACTCACTTGAAGACTAACTCTTTCTCAACTCAAACTCCCACATTTATAGGCTTTGAGAGGATAAGATGATGTGACCTAGACCAACGGTAATGATCAGATCTGCAGATTTGGATGGTTGTGAGCAAAGGTGAAGGTTGAGAGAAAGGGGGAAGGAGAAGACAAGTGTCACTCATCTCACCTTGACTGGGTTGTTGACTGAGGAAATCTAGGGATGGTTGGAGAAGATTTAGGCATGAGAGGACAAGTGGAATCAAGTCCTTCCTAAGATGTAGGGATGTTGGAGAGAATATAAAAGAATGTTAAGAAATATGTGTACGTACACAATATTTCATTTATTTTGGAAGTTGAAGATAAGTGGCTAATAAGTGTTTTATTTATTTAATTTTGTTGAATTAATTTAGCCACATGATGGATGAGTTGGCAAAGGAAAGATGAAGTGGAGATGGAAGGATGACTTGGAAATGAAATTAAATAATTTAAGAAATCATTTAATATTTGAGACTATAGGATAAAAGAATAACCATTAAATATTAGATATTTAATTGATTGAGGAATAATTAAATATTAGAAATTTTAATTAATTGATTAGAGGAATAATGATAAATGAATGAATTAATAAAATAAATCAATTAAATTAATCAATAGAAAGACATGAAATGAATTAAATAAATTAATCTTTTCAAATTAATTATTTAATAGAAGAAGAATTATTAAATAAATATTAAATATTTATTTAAATGCTCATAGCCATTTTTATGTGTATACACATTGTGCTAGATTATTTACTATTTTGCTTACTAATAACTACTACATGGATACATAAGTTTTATTTACTATTTTATTTAATAAAAACTATTACATAAATATATAAATTTATTTACTAAAAACTATTACATGAATACATAAATTTTATTTACTAATAACTATTTTGTTTTACTATTGTGTGAGTAAAAATGTGAGTGCTAAAACAAACAGATTGAAACAACAAGCTAACAACCTAAGCAAACACAAATTATTCAAACACTCAATATTAGGACGCTTAAAAAAAAAGGAAATTAATGAAGCATAATTAACTAAAAAAATAAAGACACAAACTCCATTTTATTCCTTTGATTTGATTTTTCTTCGATTTGATGTGTGCTTGATCAAATGCTTCCAAGGGTGTTAGATGTGCCCCATGATGATGAATGTGCAAATTAGGCTAAGATGGACGTGGTTGCAAATGAAAGTGAATGAATTGTAAAGAAAAATGTCAGGATTAAATAGGCAAGGATAGGAGATGAAGAGGCTTGAGAAGAAGACATTTGTCCTTAAAGAGGACAAGTGGCAATCTCAAGATGCTATGTGGAATGATATTCCACACTTTTTCTCAAAGAGGACAAGTGGCTAAGCTAAGGGTGACAAGTGCCCTTGAGAGGAATGACAAGTGTCCCCAAGGACACTTGTCTATTTGGGAGAGAAACACCCAAATAAAAGATTATTTTCCAAATATTAAAAATATTAGGAATGTGCACACACATGTGAGGGGGGAGGTTAGAAAGGATAGGGTTGGTTTGGTTAGAACCCAAGGGTTAGGTTAGAAGAAGGATTTAGGTTAGGAGACATGTGGGAAAATAGAATTAATTCAATTAATTAATTCTATAATGGAAAAGGAGGAAAGAGACAAAAGTGAATTAAATAAATCAAATTATGCATTTGATTTATTTAATAGAAGAAGGGGGGGAATTTAATTAATTAAATGATTTATGATTGTCACATAATCAATTAAAAGGGAATATAGCATAACTAATAAAATTAATTAGCTAGAAGAAGGGAACACTAATTAATTAAATAATGTGTAATTATTTAATTTAAAAGCCTCTAGGGTAGCTAAATTCAATTAATTAGATTAATCAAATTTCGGTGTCTACATTTTATCCTAATTTGCGATGGTGGTGTTGAAATAGCATTAGTGGAAAGACAATAAGGCACCAGTCGCTCAAATAAAAAGAGAGCAAGAAAATGCCCCAAGCTAAATTGATGACAAATGAAGAACGGGTTAGTGATGCCCCCTCGAGAGGGTACATGGGAAATGGAGGACCGGGCTACATCTCGAAAGAAATATTGCACTAGCATACAGGATGAAGGACAACTTCAAAATGAAGCCTAAAAGAAAAAAAGATGGCTGAGAGGAGTGAATGGAAATGTAACAAATGATATGCATGAAATGATCATAGATCATGAGCACCCTTGAAAAAAGGTTAGCATGCAACGAGCACTAATTTTGATTTAGCATTGTATATGAGGCATCAGGGTATGAGGAACCAAGGTGAGTTCATAACCAATGCATGGATTCAATCAACAAACAGATGCAAAAAGGTTAGTCTAGCACCACATAGAGTTACAAAGAACTTTGTAGGAAACGATGCTAAGAAAACCGCAAGAAAAAGATATGCCCCATTGTAACATGAGATAGCTGAGACCTCATGAGGGAACAACATGGGAAACATCAAGAAAACACACATAAGCAAAAGAAAATAAGACCATGCCCCAAGTTTCATCACTCATAGTGCACCATGATATAAAGGATTGTGGCAATCGTGAGGAGACAAAATGACAAAACTCAAATAAAGATAAACAAAGATAAAAAAGAAATCAAAGCCAACTTGAGTGCCTCAAATATCTTTTGCCAAAAGGATAACTGACGGACTAGATTTGATGATGTCTGACTTGAGGAAGGATACATCTTGCACAAGCTGATGATTAGATAAAAGATTAAAGATGATGAATGGCAAAAGCCACTTGATGCAATCATGGTATGCTCTAGGATGATTGTTGAAGAACCAGTTGATGGGACATGATCTTGGTAAGACGACCGATGCACATATGTACAATTGACACCTATATACAAGGTACTATTTATAAGATGTACAAGAGCTAAGGATGATGGACGAGGACCTAGGGATAGGCATGATGTTGCCCCAGTCAAGGTGAAAAGCCATGAGATATTGACAATTGATGAGGTGTTGTTGATGTGAGAATGATCAAGGCTTACAGCAAGGCTGGGAACAATACCAAGGATGTGATTGGATGGTTTGTCTATCACTGGACTTTGGATAACTGAGGGATATGGATAGGATTTTCACGTGATGGTGGATTGCGAGGAGTAAATGGATTGATTGTATGGATGGAATTGTATTATGTAATGGTAGCCTAGAGCTATATACTGATTACAAGGGGTGTAAAAGGTGATAGAATAATATGATAGTAGGGATTGAGAAATGGAGGATAGGATGAAAAGGATTTGGAGATGGAAGCATTATGGATATGGCTAGGAGAAGAAAGGATGAAGGGGGAAGGGATGGAGGTAGATGAGGATTGAGAGAGGAACAAGTTATGGATGAAGGGTTGGAGGAATTGGGAGACAAGGATTGGTGGATGGATGGATTAGTGAATAGATGGTGAGTGTGATAGGGTCGCCAAGAACTATGTCACGAAGGGATAAGATGCCCCTTTTAGGATTTGTCATTTGTGATGAGGCATTAGGAGGGATATGATGGGATGAATGTTAGGAGGATAATAAGTTGAGGGAAGCGGATGGAAGAAAGGGTGATGGGTGGATAAGGACTATGATAGTATGAAGAAGGATTATATGGAAGAGAGGAAGGATGGGTGGCTAGGAGGTGAATGGAGGAAAAGTGTGATAGGCAAATGGAGGCCAAGAGGTGTCAAAGGATGTATACATGGTGGCCTTTTCTTTTTATCAAGATCCAAGGTAAGATGGGGGAAGTGAAATGGATATGATATAATTGGTATAGTAGGTACTGGAATGGAGGGGGTGATGGATGGAAGGATGGCTAGAAGAACTTGCCTCCAAGTGTGGAGATTAAAAGGATGAAGGGAAGCACACATGATGCCCGTTTGCTAGGTTTTCACCACAGTACTTGTCTAAGGTGCCCGTTTGCCAAGTTTTCACCATTGGACAATTTTTTCTCTCTTTTTTTGCTTTCTTGTTTTTTCAAATTTTTCCTTTTTTTTTTTTGAGTTTTTTGATTTGGGAGGAAATTTGTGGATGGAGATGGATGAGGATAAATAGATTTGGAGGATAGTGGATAAGGGAGATGGATGGAGGACTCAAGCATCAAGTTTCATATCATGGTAATAGGAGCCCATTTGGAGTAATCATTAGATGTTGGTACACCCTTATTAAGATGGTAGATTATGCAAAGGCTTGGATTAGATGGATTTAATGGGATATATAAGGGATGTAAGGGATATGGTCATGGAAAGTGTTTGGATGGAATGAAGGAAAGTGAGTGTGATAGGGGGGTGTTGTCAAGACCAACATTGACACATGTTGTGGGGGATGTGGGATGAGTGGAGGAGGAATAGAGGGAGTGCGTGGAAATGATAGAGGAGTAATGATAGGTAGCTTTGGGACATAGGGACCCAAAATATGTTTAGGAGATAGAGGGAAAGGATGTTTAGCTTATGGACTAGCAACTTTGGATGCCATTGGATATTTTTCTTTTGGATGCATTGCTTGTTTTTTCTTCGAGATCGACATTATTTTTGCTTTTACTTTAGTGGGCCTTTGTGGCCTTTGGGATTTATTGCATTGTTTTATCAAATATCACCTTATTTGAGCATTGTTTTTTTGAGTTGAAGTGGTCATCTTTATATTGTTGTGGATGTTTATATTTATGCATTTGTGATTCAGAATCCAAATTGTTGTTAGTAGCCTTGGAAGGAGTGTGCAAAGGTGTAGGAGATGGAGGGAATATGGATGGAGTGATGGTTCTAGGATGTTTGATGGAATGTGGGGATATGTGCCTTTCTTGATCCTAATTAGGAATGAAAGGAGTAGGATGTTTATGATGGGTGATGGGGATATGGGATCTATGTATGGGGGGGATGAGTAGGGGAAGATGGAGGATGAGGTTTTGGGATATAATGACCCAAAATAGATTTAGCATGTGGGGGATATGTGATGGTGGACTTTGGGATATAAGGACCCAAAATTAATTTAAAGGATGGAGGGAGATGGATGGTTATTTTGGCTTTATATGATGGAGGAGGGGGGGTGGCGATAAATGATTTGGAGGAACGATGGGATGTTGGGTTCAGAAACACACTTGGATTTTGCATTAGTTGTACCTTTTGGGTGAAAATTTTGTAAACTCGTGGAGGCTTACAAAATGTCAATTTCATGATAGTACGCTAGCTAATACCTCTCAGAAGGCAAGATATGATATCTCCTCTTTATAAGGGAAGGCTCCCCCTTTCTACTGCAATCTATATCTATTATAAATCTACTTGCTAACTTTATGCTAATCTAAGATGATCCAATAACTTTGTTCTCTTTTTCCATAACAAGTTTTATCCAATTCTCTATTTAGAACATATTTCTCTCTTTTTTTAAATAAAACAATTCTAACTTGCAATAATTTAAAAATCTATACTAATTGGAAGAAAAGTGTCTATGAAAGTATAAAGCCTTATGTTGCTTCCTTTTCTAAAAATGACTTAAGGGACATGTCCTTTGTATACAAAAGAACTCAAAGTTTCCTTTAAATACTTAAGTCCTATCAACCATTGTAACCCAAATATTGATATATTGTAAGCACAAAGTCTTCCAAGTATACCATAAAACTTTCTACTCTAACAAGATAACTCAACAAAGCACAAAGACTTCACCTTATTATCCACTTAATACAAACTTTTTCAATTAGATATCATAAAACAAAGTTTACAATATTTTACTTAACCTCTTCTAACTCAAATACTTTTCACAATGCAAGATTTAACCTTAAAGAAAGTAGACAAGGATGACATAAGAACATTACCTCACACAATAAAGTAGTTCCAAGGCAAAGATTGGATGCAACTTCTTTTCTTCATTGAATAAACTTTCTTGAATACACTACAAGCTCAAAGTCTCAGACAATTTTTGAATTCTACAGAGTTTCGGTGTATTAGAAAAAAGATGGAAAAAGATCCTTATTACAATGAGATCCCTCATATGTATAGAAGAGGACCAATACATAAAAATAAGAAAAGTTACAAATCGTGACTAAGTCAAAAGTAGAGACCTATTTGACTTAGTGCATGTGTAGTCCTACATACACTAGAGCATATATGAAATGACACTTAAGGTATTGCTTGGAATTACAAAATGCCATTGGAAAAGCATAAAAATAACTAGGTATAATTATCTTCACATTGTTCTCATTCCTGGAATTCTTCAAACTTTTTAAAAACAATCTTCATCTGAGCTTCATCGGGTCCCTGAGTATGACTGGTGATTACCTTGACCTGTGTAATAGAATCTCCTAAATCAACACAACATTTATTATGCTTCTTTAGAAGAGAATACAAAAAATCTAGAATGAATTGTAGATCAACTAATTTGTTAATAGAGGAAAAAGAGAAGTCCTCTCTCTAAATTTTAGTTGCTAGTAATAAACTAAACTCTTCGATGATCATATCCACATCTAGTGCTTTCTAATTTTCATCAAGGAAAGTACAAGGAATTTCTGATATCTTATCAACAATCTCTTTCTTTTTATCTGTGCATTTATTTTGAGCCTTTCTCATATCTTCGATAAACTGCTCTAGGGTATTTGATGCTCTAATTCCTCTCGCTTCTCAACATACATATCTCAAGAAGGAATGACACAATTTTGCACAAGATCATTTGAGTCGAAATCTTCAAGTTTCAACCATGCATCAAAATCCTTTTCCTATGTTTATAACTCTTTGGGGGGGGAGTTATATGGTGTTATCCACCTCAGTTTTCATAGTATCAAGATTGTTGACTAAGGTAACCACTAAAATCAGGAGTTGTGTACCTTGGCTAAGCATTATATCCAACCATTGGCCCACTGCTCTATTCCGTGAGGCTGCTTGTTTGGCTCTCTTCATAACCTATTCATCCAGTGATGAAGTCATTGGTTCAATAGCCTCTGAAGACTTAGTCACCTTGATTAGCATAGTAGTGAGTTGTTCAACTCTTTCTTTGAGCTTATCCTTTGTGATTTTGTCTTCATCATACCTAGAAACAAGGGCATCCAAAGTTGTTTAAACATCTCCTACGATAGAATCATGAGTTTGTTTGCTCAATTCAACCCTGTTGATAGTATAGTTTGAGTCCTGGATCTGATCAATGTCTTCATCAGGAGGAGGAATGACAATCTCTACATATTTGTTTCTATATTTATCCACCTTCACCCTTGATATGGTTTTGGCTTTCTTGGTAATCTCGGGCTTGGCGGAGATGATCCGACTGAAATCAAAATCTTCTAGAGAAACAACTTGTTTCTTCCTCTTAGGAGCATTTGAGAACAACCATGGTGGCAAGGAAGAATCAACGTCAACACCTATAACTAAAGCTTGTGAATGTATGTTCCTTAGGATTAATAATCACAATAGGTGATGTTTTGGTACCAATGATGAGAGTGTTCAGTCCAACAATAGGAATAATAACTATAGTTAAAGTCTCAACCCAAAGTTTGGACATTCACTTTGTGAAGTTACTACCTCTATAACTAGAGTTCATTTGATTGTCAACCCAGGGACATATTACTTGGAATGGGTCTGCACTATATATGCACTAAGTTCCTATGATAGCTACCCTGCATTACTGCAACAACTAAAATCTATGCGGGAAAAGTAAGCAAGAATTAAAACAACTGAATGGCTATAGGAAAACTCTGCATTAACATAAATCTTACTCAAGAAATGCTAACTAAGCCCAAAGATAGCAAACAAGAATTACTCTGTTTGTTTTGGTTGCAAGAACACTTAATGGATCTGTTTCCAATGGTTGCAAGAACAGTCAATGCAAGGACGTCTACTGTAGTGAAAGAAGAAAACTAAATTTAACAAAGGCATGGGAACACTCACCAAGTGGCCCCCCTTGGATGAGTGTATCTAGGCTTCCAAAATAACTCTAAGTGCTCAAAATAACATAACTTTATTCATTGTTTCTCAAAATTTGATACATTATTCAGAATGAAAGGAAACTCAAACACTCTGCAACTTTATTTCTAAATCTTCTACTATTTTTCCCTCTCTTTTCTTTCTAACTTCAAAAAAGAGACGGAGAAACTTATATAAAAGAAAACAACAACTTCCTACAATTAAGATCACGTTGATGAGAAGAGGCGAATAACATTCATGAAGGAGAACAGTCGGAGTTAAGCCACTAAAAACGTGGATCTAAACCAAACCACAACCAAAACATAGTGTGGTGATATTACAAGATTGATGCCCACTAGAGTTAGACATAAATGAGTCTTGCATGCCTACTTCTCCTTTGTTGTTCCTTATGCTCATTATCCTCTTCGCTGATTTGAACTTTTAGTCACCTCCTTGAATATCTCAAACTACCATCGGAGTGACAGGACAACCTTCTCCGCAACATCTCATTTATTCCTGCAATTGAAAAGAGAGAACATACAAGCATATACATATCTATTTTAATTAATCATAACATCTATTAATTTCACACATGATATTGCCTATGTCAATCCATATGGCAACAGGAATAAATCACATGGTTGTAGGAATAACTAGCAAAGACAAAACATGATTTAATGGGTTCAGTTAACATCTGAAATGCATATAATCAAACTTTAATACATCATTACCATCCCATCATATAAATCAAAATGTGACAAAAACTTATGAGTTTTAGGAATAAAAGGAGCTAATATCTCAGCTCATCGTGCCCCCCAAATTAGTTTCTTGTTGATCCTCCAGCAAGAGGAAAGTTTTTTATTCAGGCACTAACTCTTAAGTCACCTATATCTCCCTAACCTGTCCCTCCTGAAGCAAAATTCTAATAAAATCCCTTCATCTTTTCTAGTCTGGCCTGTATGGCTTCTTCTGTAGCTGCCTCATAGGGTTTGTCTGTAATCCTGCATCCCAACAATGGCCACATGAGGATAGGGGCTGGAAGATCAAGGGTAGCCAATCATTGTTTTTCATCCTACCCAAATGGATGTATTTAGGGGCTCTCTGTATAGCTGCATGAAAATTTGGCAGTGAATGATGTTCACCCTGTTTCAAGTCCTCTAGCAGATTATTCCAACGTTGACTCAAATAGTCAATTGCAGTTGCACTTTCATTCTCAATCAAGTGTTCATATGCTTGGAATATTTCCTCCCTCATTGGTAATACCCGACTCCTTACATTTGGCCTTGCTAATAAATTCTGGCAATCATAATAAAGAACCTGTGGATCTTTGGCTTCAGTCCTAAGTGGCAATGGGCAATCAAATTCAAGATTCTTATATGCTTTGGCATAAGTTCCCATGCTAATTTCATTTTGCACCCATGACATTAATGCTTTTATGTGGATATCACCAATGTATAACAAGGGATTCCACTCACTGTCAGAAGTCATAGCATAGTTATGCAAGTAGAATTCACAAAATAAATTTTTAATAGTTGTTGGAGAAGTTTGATAAGCATCATAAAATTCTTCTGGGGTGTCTCAAGAAGGGCTAAGGTCTCTAATAATGCGGTTTAGCTTAAAACTTAAATACCGCTCTTTTAGATGCAAAGCATAAACTCTTGGAGGATACCTACATTGCATTAATTCAGGGACCATACTGGTATTTGTATCAATATTAGCTTCCAATTCTTCAATCTGATTATCCCTCCTTTCAATTCCCCTCTATTTCTTATCAATAATTCCATGTAACCTATCCCTCTCTATCTCCCACTGCCTATAAAATGTTAATGCAATAGACAAACTAGTGACAGATGATGGAGGTCTGATAGTTGTTACCTTAGGGCATAGAATTTCTTCAATAGGTTCTTCAAATTTTTTTGCCACATATGCCAGACTTGAAAGTCTGTCAACACCATGTTCTTCTTAGATTTTAACCTCTATTGGACTCCCACGTTCCTCTTCTGATGTTTCCACTAAAATAACCTTTGTTGCATTGCCTATTGGATGAACTTTCTTTATACTACGTCGAGTCCTTGGATAAACCTTTGGAGTAGCTACAAGAACGGTTTCTACTAGAGGCTTTGCTGCAGGAGTATTTCCCTTCAGCTTACGCCTCTTGGCTACAAGAGAAACCTGCATTTCTTGTGGCTAAACCATAGTTTCATCTTATGCATCAATTGTCTCTAATTCTTTCCCTTTTCTTTTAGAAGATGTCGCTCCTCTTTGGAAATGAGTGGAGGGCTGCTCAATTTTTGTTTCCGCCACCACTTCTTCTGTCACGATCATAGCTTCTTTGGTAATGGGAGGTTAATTTCCTATAGAAATTCTAGGAGACGAGGGCTCTCCTATATCCTCCTCTTGGACAGGTAATTCCTCTGCAACAGAAGCATCTTCAACCCTAAATTGCAGTATATCTTCAAATACCCCCCATGCCATTTGAGAAACATCCCTAAGAGAACGTTCTACCAACAATTTTATCAAACCATGATGACTGACAAAATGATTTCCATTCTTTCATGTTTCTTTGGCACTTATGGAAATAAGGTGGTATAGAAAATTTGAACATTTACTTGTAGACACCTAAAATTAATATTTGATTAATTTAAGCTTCTCAACATAATTAATTTACTTAATTGTGTTATCCTTATTCTTCTGAGTGTTAATTAAATCTAATTTAATTAATTATATCACTATTGTCCAATAATCAATTTATCAAATAAATTAATTATTCCTCTATTCTTCTAAAATCCCCTCCAATAATTATTTCCTCGAAACCCACTCAGTTAATTAATTCTAATTAATTAACCTAGTCATGTGATTCCTACAAATCACTTTTCCTAATCCCACTCAACCTAATTAATCCTTCTAGAATCTCTCATAATCATGCTTATCATTATCCCTCAAATTTTAATTCCCACTCATGTCACATCAACATTGATTCTCTCAAAGAAATTCAAATTTCTTTGAATCCCTCAAGGCATCCTTATTTTGGAATTTTTAATTCCTCATGTTTGAAATTCAAATTTCTCCCCCCTTTTTCCAAGAAATTTATATTGTTTTTTATTTTCCCAAGGCACCCTTGATCCATGCCTTCTATCTCAAATCAATCTCAACCCTTCATAATCAAATCAATCTTGGCCCTCCATTGGCCTTCTCCAATCTATAAATTGGAGTCTATTCTCCTCACAAGTCATCCACTTCTCATGCATTGTCATGCTGCTCTTTTCTCCTCTCTCTTCATAATCCTCTATCAAATCCATCCATCCTTAATCTTTCAGTCCAAATCAAATTCACCAATCTATCTTGTTGAGCACAAAAGAGATCAATCCACATCCAAATCAAGCAAGCAGAACATCAAGTGGAGCATCAAGGGCGCATCCTCAACATCCACTTCATCAAGCTCAATCTGAAGGAGAAGGTAAAATAGTAAGGTAAAAATGATCTCTTGATATTTTAGTGTTTTCATGTTTATTTCATTGTGCTTTTTATCATTTAACCTTTCATTCCATTTTCCCCTCTTCATTCTGGCACGCTCAGTGGGACCCACATCCCTAAATCTAATGTTTTTTGTGTTTTGTGAGTGTGCAAGTTGCAGGTATCAAGACAACATGAGTGCCTGCAAATCAGCACGAATGACTTGGGTTCAGCGTGACAGAAAAACCTTTCAGCGCATGCACAGGCATCAACGCGAGCGCAGATGCACCAACGCGAGCACCTTAAATTCAAATTAATTTCCCTCTTCCATTTTAAAATTGCTAATTCCTTTGGTCTTTTTCTGTGCAAGTGCTCGCGTTTCAATGCGTACGTCCATGTTTCAGCATGGGAGAAACTGTATCAACGCGACTATTTTTAGGATCCCGCCCTCTGCAAAAAAATTTTAAAAAATTGAATTTTGAAATCTAACCGCTAACTTTTATTGCAAGTTTTTGTGTTTCAACATGAGCGCAGACGTTTCAACGCGAGCATAGCTGCTTCAGCGCGATCGATACAGAACAACGTAGCAGTTAGGTATAAATCAGTGGTCTTGTTTACATTCATTTTCTGTAATTTGTTTTGATTTTGAGCCTCTTTAGCACGTACACAGGTGTTTTAGCGCCTGCGCAGGCGCTTTAGCGCGAGTGACTGCGTTTCAGCACATGCACTGTTTTTGTAGGCCTGTAGCTACTGATATTTTTTTTATGTGTTGCAGCTTCCTTGACTGGCCAAGACCTAAGAAAAACAAAAACTATTAATCTAATTGTTTTGCAAGTTGCCTAGGAGATTCAATCAAACGTTGTGTCTTTTTTTTAACTAGGCACCTAGATCTAATTAAGGGGTAAATACACCATTGTCTTTTGTGTTTGTGAAAAACATAAAGGTAGGAGAGTATGCTCTCATCTATCTAGGTGATCAGAAATCCAGACCCTCCAAGCTTTTCATGTTTGTCGCATGCTTACCCTTAGTGGGCCTACCCTCCCGAGTTGCTCTTTGAGCCAGTGAGAGGGGAACGACCCAAGTGAGTACACCCGGACCTGGGGTTCCCAACTCACTATAATAAATAGGCCATTAAGGATGAAAGAATCAATGGTTGGGGCTATATGAGAGTTCACTCTCACATTGGGTGCTTAGTAGGATCCTAGAGATCTCAATCACGCTTGCGTGACTACTAAGCTCTTGGTGCTTTGTTGGGCTATAGGCCTCAATTGCGCTTGCACAACTATGAAGGGTAGTTACTAACAGGAAGCCATACTAAACACCTTGTGCATAGTGGCCAAAAACCTTCTAGTCATTGGTGCAGGAGGTCGGACCTCTGAAGCCACCCATATTTGTACGGCCCTTAGTAGAGACACAAAGTTCGCCATGAGGAGTTTTCATGGGAATTGATGCTTGGTTGCCTCAGAGAAGTGAGTGTCGTGGAGGGGAGCCAGTGGGGTCAAGCATCTGAGTGTCTGCTCTAGGTAAGCATAGCTGGGAAACCAATTGGGATCCATTAACTATTGTCTTTTCTCGCCATAGGATATGTTGTGAATGAGCATGAGTGTCTTTTGAGTCTAACTTCTTTTGACCATTGTGTTTTCTTTACTTGACATCTCTTTCCAATTCCATCCCACACAACCAATCAATCACCCCTCTTTCCAAATTCCATCTTGTCATCATCAAATCTTTAATCCATTTCTATCTATCCTAGAAATTCTCCAATCCCCAATCTATTTTCATCCCTTCAAACAATCATCCTTCCTAAACCAATATTTTTGTCTAAATCATTCATCCAACTTTGGCTAGCCTCCTCGTTTATTCTTCCTTCTATGTATTCGTTCTTCCATAATCATTCTCCCTCCAATCCAATCAAATCTCCAAAATTCTAATTAATCAAATCCATCCATCTTCCTAATTCGATTATCCAATCCTCCATCAAGCAATCATCCAATCCTTTAATCCAATCAAATCCAATTCATCATCAGTTCCAACCAAGTCCTAATCCAAGGACCCAAATCCAAATCCAATCAAGTCCTAATCCAAGGACCAATCCAAATCAAATCCAATCCAAATCAAATCAAACCAATTCCAATCCAAATCAAATCCAATCCAAATCCAATCAAATCCAATCCAATCCAATCCAATCCAATCCAATCCAATCCAATCCAATCCAATCAATCAATCATCCAATCAAATCAAGTCCTAATCTAAGGACCAATCCAATCAAATCAAGTCCTAATCCAAGGACTAATCCAATCCAATCAAAATCTAATCAAATCTAATCCATCATCATTCCGAGCCAACTCCTAATCCTCATCTTCATTTAACATCGTCTTCATAATCTTTCCCCTCCAAAACATATTCATCCAATTCCAATCTAATCCTTCACTCTCAACATGACTACCCATAATTTCAAAGCTTGGTATGAGAAGATGCTCAGGGGTTCACAAATATGCCTACCAAGTTAATCCCATAATCTCCCACCCACCTATCATACCTTCATCCATCCCATCTCAACACATTACACCCAATCCCAATCTATACCATATATCTCATCCTTCCTCTACCTCGACAAGGGAAATCCATCTTATTCCCCACCCATATCTCCATATTATCCCTCCCCCACATACTCCTCTAATCCAGTATCTATACCTTCATCTTCCCCCCCCATCTACATCCCAATCCCCATCCTTCTACAATGCATTCATTACCTCTACTCGCCATCCAAATCCTTTACTCCATAGTCTTCCAATAATTAATCCTAATTCCCCAATCCATTATCCTAATCCTCCATCCAATCCCAATCCCAATCCCCCCATCAAATCCCAATTCCCCATCAAATCCCAAACCCTCATCTAATCCCAATTCTCCATCTAGTCCTAATCCTCCAAAATCCATATTGTCCATGTCCTCCAAATCCATTATCCATAATCTTATCCAAGACATGCTAGAAAAGGAGAAAAAATCCCCCCCTCGAAGCAAAGTAGCCAAGTCTCCTCAAGTCCTCCATCCACCCCAATCACCTCCACCTCAAAACAAATCCCAATCCCTCGCACTTCATGATACCCCCATTTCCCCATCTACTCACATCAAATATTCCATATCTTCCTCCATCACACAATCATGCCAAAAGCTTGTTCCAAAGCATGTTATCATAGAATACTCTCCATCTCATGATGCATTTCCCTCTACTACATCTAATGATGGCATTCCCTCCACTTCCTCTCATGATCATATGATTCCTCTATCCAACCCTCCCCCTCCATCGCTTGATCCTCTTCCATCTCATGATCCAATCACCCCTCCCACTCCATCTCATGATACCCCTCTTAGTCAAGATCAAAGTATCCCTTCGTCTCCATGTCATGATCCCAATCCATCTAAAGATCATAATCTTCCTTCAACATCTCATCCCCCTCAAAATGGACTCACATCTCATTTCCAAAATAATAAGGGTCCTCAAGCTAATGATCAAGATGTTGCTAAATCCTCTATTCCTCTTAAATCCAAATTTCCTTCATACAAATCAAAATCCCATTATCCCCCATCATCCACATCCATTTTGGGACCCTATATTCCAAAGCTAAATCCTCCATTTCTTCCATCCATTTTGGGTCCTTAAGTCCCTCCATCCACCACTCCATCACCTCAAATAATCCCTAAGCAAGATCAACAAAGGCACACATCATTGAATGCCTCCCAACATGCTCCCTCCATCATCCCACCATCCATAAAATCCTTAAGTCATTCATCCTCATGCACCCATCCCATTGCTATTGGAAGCAATTTGGATGCCCAATCTAAAAAGCATAAAGCTCAAAATCCACAAAAATCAAAGGATCAACATGTCCCCTCAAAATGACATGCTCAAAAGAAAAATGTGATCCAAAAGAAAGAAAAATCAAAAAGGCCACAAAGGCCCCAAAAGAAAAAATCAAAAACTATGTGGATTCCCAAAGAGACAATGCATCCCAAAGAAAAATCAAAATTGGCATCCAAAATTGCTAATCCAAAAGATCCATCCATTCATAAGTTTTCCAATCCTCCATTTATCACTCCTCCATCTTCAAAATCCATTTTGGGTCCTTATGTCCCAAAATCCACTATCCCAACTCCATCATCCCCCTCTTCTATTTTGGGTCCACATTTCCCAAAATCCACACTTTATCCTCCATCTAATTCAAAACACTCTCCTCCACTACTCCACCACCCTTCAAGGTGTGTACCAATGTTGATCTTTCACAAATTCTTCAAAACCCCATCCATTATCCACCATCCATTTTTCACAATCCCATTCCGTTAGTCCAATCCTTTCCAAATCCTTATCTTCAATCCCCTATCCATTTCATCTCCCCAATTATTGTTACCAATATCTATAAGCATACCTCCAATTCAAAGAAATACTAAGGGATGCCATCTATGGAACTAGATGCTTGAGTCCTCCCTTCCTCTTTCATGCATCCACTATCTTCCATATCCACTCATCCTCATCCTTATCCATCCAAACTATTTTAAAAAAATAAAAAAATAAAAAAATAAAGAAAAAAAATCAGAAAAAAGTAAAGAAAAATCATTTCATCCAATGGTGAAAACCACTCCTTATGGCGCCTTGGGTAAGTACCATGATGAAAACTTGGCAAGCAAGCGTCATGTGTAATCCCCTCATCCCCTTTCACTCTGCACTTGGGGGCAAGCTTCGTCCATGCAATACTCCCATCCATCTACATCATATCTTAGTCTATTCTCCTTTCCTATCTTTGGTCTTTACTATTCTATCCATATCCTCCATCTCATATCCCACATCCTATCAAAATGAACCCTCCATTCCTATTTTTTGTCTTGATCATATAAAGGCAAAATAATGTATATGCATGCATGCTTTGGAGAATTCAAGCCTTAATCCTCTACCATCCATATCCATTACACATTATCTTTCAAACTCATACATCTTTATCCACCACTCTTGAATCCTTAATTCCACTACCTCTAGTGTGGGGCATTGCACTCCTTTGCAGCATAGTCCTTGGGTCTCCATCACCCTACCCTCCAATCCTCCATATCCTATACATATCCATCCACTCCATCCATCTGTCTCCCTCCTTCCATTCATCCATCCTCTTACCAACCCATTGGTTCTCCCTTGTCATTGGTTCCATTCAATCAAATCCTATCCAGCAATCTACCCCATCCAATCCAATTTCCAATCCAATTTCTAATCCAATCCTATCTTATCCAATCATATTCCCCATCTCTTCCAATTTAATCAATAATCCAATCCTATTCAATCATCCATCACCATTTTCATCCTATCTAATCATTTATCCTTCTTCCAATCCTATCCAATCCATCAAACTGAGCTTTCCCCATCTACCCGAGCTCGCATTGACTTGTGCCTAATCCAAGCACCCAATCTATACTTCACTAATCAAATCCAAGTGACAATCCTCTCATCTACAGATCTTGCACATCCAACTTGTCTTTTGTCATCCATCAATCAATCCATCACCTGCCCATCGGGATGTATCCTTCCCTAGTCTGACAGTTTATCCAAATTTGTATCCTACTCTTGGCAAGAGATGTCAGTTGGTCATGTGCATGTTGTTTGCATGCTTGATCTTTTTGCTTTGTTTTCATCTTGTGTCCCAGGATTATACTTGTTCAGGACTGCCTTGATCATCCTATATCTTGGTATGTCTTGGCTGGTGTATAATGGGGCATAGTTTTCATGGCATTGTGTTTTTGAAGGTCTTCCTTGTTCGAACTGGCAACCCTGCATTATTGTTTATGAACCCTTGCATGATTGTGTACAAGGCATTCCTATTTGACTGAGCATCAGTCCACACCTTGGATCTTCATATCATCCTAGTTCTTATAATCAGTGGTGTAGACTATCCATGGAAATATTAAATCTAGGATTGCTCTCTATACTTGCTCAACAAGAAATCCAATCCAGTTATCATTTCTTTGTCTCATTGCATTCACAACGCTCCAACCCATCCTAGTTCTCTCTTTCATTATCTTCATCATTTCATCACTTATTCTTCTAATTCATTTTGAGATCACATCCGTGTTCTTCAAACTCGCATGTCCTCTCGAGGGGGCATACCACTGCTTCCCCATCATCCTTCCTCCTCATCATTCTTTCTTCATCTCATGACTGGGGCATCCTACTACTAGTCCTTATCCTTTTCTTCATCTCATGGCTGGGGCATCATGCTACTAGTCCTTATCCTTTTCTTCCACTGTGTTTTATTCTTCTTTGATATAACATCATTTCACGATGCTATATCAAAGAGGGGCAAAATGTAGACACCTAAAATTAATCTTTAATTAATTTAAGCCTGTCAACATAATTAATTTACTTAATTGTGTTATCCTTATTCTTCTCAGTGTTAATTAAATCTAATTTAATTAATTATATCACTATTGTCCAATAATTAATTTATCAAATAAATTTATTATTCCCCTATTCTTCTAAAGTCCCCTCCAATAATTGATCCCACTCAACCTAATTAATCCTTCTAGAATCTTTCATAATCATTCTTATCATTATCCCTCAATTTTTAATTCCCACTCATGTCACATCAACATTGAGTCTCTCAAAGAAATTCAAATTTCTTTGAATCCCTCAATTATTTTGGAATTTTTAATTCCTCATGTTTGAAATTCAAATTTCTCCCCCCTTTTTCCAAGGAATTTAATATTCTTGTTTATTTTCCCAAGACACCCTTGATCCATGCCTTCTATCTCAAATCAATCTCAACCCTTCATAATCAAATCAATCTTGGCCTTCCATTGGCCTTCTCCAATCTATAAATTAGAGCCTATTCTCCTCACAAATCATCCACTTCTCATGCATTGTCATGCTTCTCTTTTCTCCTCTCTCTTCATAATCCTCTATCAAATCTATCCATCCTTAATCTTTCAATCCAAATCCATGTTTGCATTACAATAGAAAGGAGATTGTTGGCATTTCAATAAGGATATTGAGAAGGTTGTTGGAGATTATTGATATAACTGAAGAAGGATGATTACTGTCTTAATAATATTATTTTGTCATTGATGTCAAGAAATTGATTCTCCGATTCAGTATGATGTTGCCATATCTTGAGAAGTATGTTTTGATGAGTATTAAGAGGTAGGTAAGTGATACAGAAAGAATGTGATAATGAAGGGGAATAATAAGTTATTCAATGGGCAACTATTATCGAGTTAGACAATGATGAGATCATGTTGTTTTGATTGTTTTGATATCCTACATATGTTGATTATAAGTTTAATACTGTACTATGTCACCGAGAAAAGAACCTAGTCGGTAAACCCTAAGGTTATCAATATCGGTTAAAGAAGGCAGAATGTCTACCGAGTAACAACCGAGTTATAATAGATCGCATTGGATGAATAAAAGCATTATTTAATGAAGGATGTTGATGAGTTGGAGATGAATAAATGATTGGTATGTCGCGCAAGAAGTTTGTTGAAGATCGACGACATGGAAAATCAAGAGGAAGATCTACAACACAGATTGAACAGCAATGACCTAGCACAAGTTCCAAGGAAGGAATGCAAGTTCCAAGGTGAGATAAAACATTTTTCAGATCGAAGGATACATTGAACCTAGTCAAGTTTGAAGATCTGATGGCTAAGATTGACCATGGGAAATGTGATCAAGGAGATTAAGCGGTTAGAAATTGTTTATAAATAAGGAATTGTTGATGAACAATGTATGCGGGCAAATGTATGCACAATGATGCTACAGTAATGTTTACCGAGCACAAAAGCTTGAAGATCTGATTGAAGAACAAATTGAGAAGCCCAACAAGCCCAACAAGGGACAAGATAAGTCTTATTACAAGATTGTTTTGAGCAAATAGAATCTACTTTAGCATTTTAGATGTGAAGTTGCAGATATATTTTATTACTGTTATTTATTTTGTAAGTGACAGGAAATCTCTTAACTGAGTGGACTTAACAGTCTTATTTGTAAACCCTCTAGCAAGGTAATATTCTAAATGAGTGCTTGAAATCCTTTGACAAGGTCACTTCTAACAAAGTGCAAGACTCTAACAAGTCTGAGGGAAATCCCTTAACCGGGTCACATCTAGCAATGTGTTTGTAATCTTTAACAGGATTAGGTTTTAACCGAGCATACTCTAGAAGGGTATATTTCTTATTGGGTCCGAAATCCCACAGTGGTTTTTCCCTATTTGGGTTTCCACGTTAAATCTGGTGTTAAATGTGTTATGATGTTTTAAGTGTATCTGTTTATGAGTATTGAATGATTTACAGTCATAGTTGCATATCAGTAAAGGCTACCGAGGTTGAATCTGTTGAATATATTGAAGATTAAGTTTTTATGATTCACCCCCCCCCCCCCCTCTCATCTTAACTAACAATTGGTATCAGAGTTTTGGACTCCAGAAGAAAAGTTTAAAGGTACTTGAGGCAA
Source organism: Cryptomeria japonica (assembly GCF_030272615.1). Taxonomy (NCBI): domain Eukaryota; kingdom Viridiplantae; phylum Streptophyta; class Pinopsida; order Cupressales; family Cupressaceae; genus Cryptomeria; species Cryptomeria japonica. The sequence continues at coordinate 396,573,114 of NC_081413.1, forward strand.
GATCCGAAGATGTATAAAAGGGATGCACCAAAGCTGAACAAGTCAAGTTTCTTCACATGGCAGAAAAGGATGAAGCTGCATTTATCAGGAATTGGAGAATATGCAACATATTATATGGAAAATGATTACATAGCACCCAACACCAACCCGATGACAATGGAAGAGATAAAGGCAAAGCAAGAACATATTCAAGCTATGATTGAAATAACATCTGCATTCACCGACTCAAAGTTTAATGACCTAGAAGGCTACAATGATGCCAAAGCGATGTGGACCAAGCTTATATCTATGTATGGTGGTGATGAACATGTTCAAAGAGCAAAAGTAGATAGTCTACGAGGTAAACTTGAATCCATGAGAATGAATGAAGGTGAGAACATAACCCAATACAGTACAAGGTTAAAGGAAATTGTCAATCAAATCAAAGGAGCAGGAGGAACTATTGAAGAAAAGGATGTAACAAGTAAGTTGCTTAGGACACTTCTACCTGCTTATGCCATTCGAGTCTCTGTAATCAATGAATTAAGGTATGTGCCAAACATGCCAGTCTCTTTGGATGCTACTATCGGTAAGCTACATGCATTTGAGTTAAGTAATTTTGATAACAGTGGGTCCTCGGTAAATAAAGTTGAATCTGCATTCAGTTCTTTTCATATTGGTGAATCTGATGATTATAATGATAGAATGTATAAGTATACTAAAGGAAATCACTGTGGAGCAAGTGAAAGATTTCACAAAAACATGGAAGAGGTACACAAACTATATGAAGAAATCAAAAAGCAAGAAGAGAAGCATTATTAGCTAGAAGGTTACCGAGAGGCAAAGGTAAGTATAAAGGAAAGTTACCTTTAAAATGTTTTAACTATGATAAAATAGGACATATGGCTTCTAACTGTCTTGACAAAGAATCTAGTGAAAAGAGAGAATACCGAGATGACAGACAAAAAGACAACCAATACAGAGGACACCGAGACTTCAGAAGGAAAGATAGAAAGACATGCCTAGTAGCTGATGAGGAATCCAACGATGATAAATCTGATGGGATTGATAAAGAGGAAGTTGTTTATGTGGCTATCAAAGATGGATCAGATGAAGAAAGGTATGAAGAAAAAGCCCTAATATCTCACATAAATAAAAATGATTATTGGATCATAGATAGTGGATGCTCACATCACATGATAGGTGATAAACACGAGTTTGTTAAATTAGAAGATTATGATGGAGGATATGTAAGATTTGGTAATGATGCACCATGTCAGATGAAAGGTAAAGGATCTATAACACTTCTTGACAATGCTAAATGTGATGATGTATACTGGGTTGAAGGTTTGAAATACAATTTGTTGAGTGTAGCACAGCTAAACAATACAGGATACCCAATAAAATTTTAGAAGGGATGTGTCAAAGTTCATGACAAACATGGAAAACTAGCTACTATCGGGACACAAACAAAAGGTAATACATTTCAACTTGACTCAACTCGGAACAATTGTCTGTATGCTAAAATAGAAGATACCTAGTTATGGCATAAAAGGTTTTGTCATGTAAATTTTGATAACCTGATCAAAATAAGTAAGAAGCATCGAGTAAGAGGTCTACTGAGCCTGGAAAAACCAGAGAATGAAATATGTCGAGGATGCCAGATGGGTAAGATGACAAGGTCAAGCTTTACAAGTAAGTCCTACACTTCTAAAGGAATTTTAGATCTTGTACACACTGATCTTTGTGGTCCTATGAAAGTTCAAAGTTATTATGGAGATAGATACTTCATATTATTTGTGGATGATTACTCAAGAATGATGTCAGTTATGTTTTTAAAAGAAAAATCAGAAGCCTTCCAAATGTTCAAATGGTATAAGGCTAGAGTTGAAAAAGAAACAGGAAGACAGTTGAAATGTCTAAGATCTGATAGAGGAGGAGAATTCATTTTTGATGAATTTAACCTATTTTGCAATGATCATGGTATAAAGAGACAAGTGTTTGCACCGAGAACACCTCAGCAAAATGAGATAGTTGAAAGAAGAAATAGATCGATTGTAGATTGTGCTAGAACCCTGATGATAGAAAAGAGGGTACCTCAAACATTTTGGAGAGAAGCAATCAGCACTGCAGTTTACACCCTGAACCGAGTACAACTGAAGAAAGGAAATTTGAAGACATCATATGAAATCTGGTATGATAAGAAACCCAATGTAAGTTATTTTAAAATATTTGGAAGTAGATGTTATGTTCACAAAGATGACGGAAATGGAAAGTTTGATCAGAAGAGCGAGGAAGGAACATTTCTTGGCTATTCTTCTAGAAGTAAAGCATTTAAATGTCTGATCAAATCATCTAACAAAATAGTAGAAAGTGTAAATGTGAAAATTGATGAATTTGCAGAAAGAAATGATGAAGGAAATTCCAAAGAACCAGAAAATTATGAAGAATTTGTTTATGTTCAACCAAGAAATCCTACTGAGAAAGTTGATGAAGAAAATGAAGAAAATACTTAGTTACCGAGTGATAAAGAAGATCAAATAGAGTATATCGAGCCCATATTAGCCAAGTATGTCAAAAGAAATCATGCATCAAGTCATATTATAGGAGATAAGGATGATCCAGTGATGATAAGGAACAAACTGAGACAAAACACATGTCTGATATCTGAATTTGAATCGAGGATAGTAAAAGAGGCATTTAGTAATGAAGATTGGATAAATGCTATGACAGAAGAGATTGATCAAATCAAGAAGAATGAAACATGGACATTGGTCCCAAGACCGAAAGAGAAAAATATAATCGGTACAAAGTGGATTTTCAAAAACAAGCTAAATGAAAAAGGAGAGGTCATTCGGAATAAAGCAAGACTAGTTTGCAAAGGTTATGCTCAAGAAGAAGGAATTGATTATGGTGAGACTTTTGCATCTGTGGCAAGACTTGAAGGAGTGAGAACATTATTGGCATATGCTGATTACAAAAATTTCAAGGTATATCAAATGGATGTTAAATCTGCATTTTTGAATGGTATACTAGAAGAAGAAGTTTACATTGAACAACCTGAAGGATTTATTGAAGATAAGAATAAAGATCAAGTATGTAAGATGAACAAAGCATTATATGGTTTAAAGCAAGAACCTAGAGCATGGTATGAAAGACTGCACTCTTATTTGATCAAGATTGGATTTATAAGGACAAGCAAAAACAACATGATGTATATGAAAAATGATGAAAACAATGGTATACTACTTTCAGCCATATTTATTGATGATATTATTTTTTGTGGAAATGACTCCCTATGCAAGAACTTTGGAAATGAAATGTGCAAAGAATTTGAGATGTCATTAATCGGTGAAATAAAGTATTTTATAGGTTTACAGATACTACAAATGAAAAATGAGATTTTCATTACTCAATCCAAGTATATAAAGGAAATCTTGAAGAAATTTGGAATCGGGGATTCTAAACCTGTAAGTACTCCTATGACTACCAATTGTAAACTATTAAAGAGTGATGAATCTGCAACTATTGATGAGACACTTTACCGATATATGATTGAAAAGCTGCAATATGTGGTTCTCAGCAGGCCGGATATAGCACATGTAGTAGGTATAGTTGCAAGATTTTCTACGGATCCCAAAGAAACTCCTTTGACAGCAATCAAGAGAATTTTTAGATATTTGAGAGGCATTGAAGATTATGGCTTACTGTATCAAAAGAGAAATGTTTTTGACTTAAAAGTCTATACTGATGCTGATTGGGTAGGAAACATTGATGACAGGAAAAGCACAAGCGGTGGAGCTTTCTTTTTGGGAGATAGACTAGTAAGTTGGCTTAGCAAGAAACAAGGATGCATTTCACAGTCAACAGCTGAAGCTAAATATGTCGTTGTAGCATTGAATTGTACCAATATAGCATGGATCAAACAACTATTGGAAGGTATGAAGGAGAAAGTTACCGAGCCAGTAACTATATTCTGTGATAATACTAGTGCCATTAACATTTCAAAGAATCTGGTAATGAACTCTAAGACAAAGCATATCTCTATAAAGTATCATTATCTTAGAGAAGAAGTTCAAGAGAAGAAAGTTGTGCTGGAATATATCAATTCAAAGGAACAAATAGCAGATATTTTCACAAAGCCATTGCCAAGGGACACTTTTGAGTATCTCAGAAGTCAGTTAGGGGTCCTACCCCTATCTAGTACTCACTGACAGAGTTCGGTGAAAGCATCAATTCTATGAATCTATAGGATAACTATTTATGAGTTGATGTTGCCTTACACTTTAGGAGGCTGCCTAAAGTTGTACAAGAAAAAGTGATTGAAGACAAAGATGCTCTGACCGTGAATGAGACTGCAAGGAAATTACTTCACAAAGGAAGAAATCATGAATTAGTTTTTCTTTTTGGCTTTGTTGTCAAAGGGGGAGAAGACTAAATGGAGAAGACTAATGACAGGGGGAGAAGACTTTAGGAGAAGGTTTAAATAGCTCAAGGATAACAGGAGAAGTCTACACAGCAATCTGAATCCAAATCAGTTCGCATTGCCATTTAAAGTTGGTATTGCCATCAATGCCAAAGGGGGAGATTGTTGGCATTACAATAGAAAGGAGATTGTTGGCATTTCAATAAAGATATTGAGAAGGTTGTTGGAGATTATTGATATAACTGAAGAAGGATGATTACTGTCTTAATAATATTATTTTGTCATTGATGTCAAGAAATTGATTCTCTGATTCAGTATGATGTTGCCATATCTTGAGAAGTATGTTTTGATGAGTATTAAGAGGTCAGTAAGTGATACAGAAAGAATGTGATAATGAAGGGGAATAATAAGTTATTCAATGGGCAACTATTACCGAGTTAGACAATGATGAGATCATGTTGTTTTGATTGTTTTGATATCCTACATATGTTGTTAATTATAAGTTTAATACTGTACTATGTCACCGAGCAAAGAACCTAGTCAGTAAACCCTAAGGCACCTAGTCGGTAAACCCTAAGGTTATCGATATCTGTTAAAGAAGGCAGAATGTCTACCAAGTGAAGTTCAGTATTTACCGAGTAACAACCAAGTTATAATAGATCGCATTGGATGAATAAAAGCATTATTTAATGAAGGATGTTGATGAGCTGGAGATGAATAAATGATTGGTATGTCGCGCAAGAAGTTTGTTGAAGATCAACGACATGGAAAATAAAGAGGAAGATCTACAACACAGATTGAACCACAATAACCTAGTACAAGTTCCAAGGAAGGAATGCAAGTTCCAAGGCGAGGTAAAATGTTTTTCAAATCGAAGGATACATTGAACCTAGTCAAGTTTGAAGATCTAATGGCTAAGATTGATCATGGGAAATGAGATCAAGGAGATTAAGTAGTTAGAAATTGTTTATAAATAAGGAATTGTTGATGAACAATGTATGCATGCAAATGTATGCACAATGATGCTATAGTAATGTTTACCGAGCACAAAAGCTTGAAGATCTGATTGAAGAACAGATTGAGAAGCCCAGCAAGCCCAACAAGGGACAAGATAAGTCTTATGACAAGATTGTTTTGAGCAAATAAAATCTGCTTTAGCATTTCAGATGTGAAGTTGCAGATATATTTTATTACTGTTATTTATTTTGTAAGTGACAGAAAATCTCTTAACTGAGTGGACTTAACAGTATTATTTGTAAACCCTCTAGCAAGGTAACATTCTAAATGAGTGTTTGAAATCCTTTGACAAGGTCACTTCTAACAAAGTGCATGACTCTAACAAGTCTGAGGGAAATCCCTTAACCAGGTCGTATCTAGCAATGTGTTTGTAATCTTTAACAGGATTAGGTTTTAACCAAGCATACTCTAGAAGGGTATATTTCTTACTAGGTCCGAAATCCCATAGTGGTTTTTCCCTATTTGGGTTTCCACGTTAAATCTGGTGTTAAATGTGTTATGATGTTTTAAGTGTATCTGTTTATGGTATTGAATGATTTACAGTCATAGTTGCATATCAGTAAAGGCTACCGAGGTTGAATTCGTTGAATATATTGAAGATTAAGTTTTTATGATTCACCCCCCCCTCTCATCTTAACTAACAATCCAATCCATCAATCTATCTTGTTGAGCACAAGGGAGATCAATCCACATCCAATTCAAGCAAGAAACACATCAAGTGGAGCATCAAGGGTGCATCCTCATTATCCACTTCATCAAGCTCAATCCGAAGGAGAAGGTAAAATAGTAAGGTAAAAATGATCTCTTGATGTTTTAGTGTTTTCATGTTTATTTCATTGTGTTTTTTATCATTTAACCTTTCATTCCATTTTCCCCTCTTCATTACCCTTCGGCCATGCCGTAAATGACTCCATGCCTGGTAAATATTTCTTCATAGAGAAACTCGGCCACTTTATTATCTCTTGCATGTGTCATAGCTCGTGCTTCCACCCATTTGGTTACATAATCGGTACATACCCGAATAGAAGATTTTCCATTGGAAGGGAGATCAATTGGCCCAACAAAATCTAATCCCCATCTATCAAATGGTGCAACTAATATTTGTGGATATAATGGCATCTCATTAGATCTAGTAGGCCTAACCATGCACTGACATCTGTCACATTTCCTTGTGTATTGTACTGCATCCTTATATAAAGTTGGCCAATAATATCATGTGCTCAATATTTTAAGTGTTGTTCTCTTAGAAGCAAAATGTCCTCCACATGGCTCATCATGACATGCATGAAGGATATCATATGTTTCATTCTCTCTAACATACCTTCTCATGACTTGGTCGGGTCCAGTATAAAATAAACAATCAACAATCCATGAGAAGTTAAAGCTTTTCTCAACCAACAATCTTCTTTCTTTAGGAGAGAAATGAATTGGCATTTTATTAGCAGCTAAATAATTGGCAATATCAGCGTACCGGGGAGTGTGTGTCTGTATAAGGAATAAATTTTCCTCTGGAAAAGCATCATCTGTGGCTACAGGATCATCCTCCAATTAAAGCCTACAAATATAATCTGCAACCACATTGGACTTTCCTGGTTTATCAATAACTGTGATATCAAATTCCCACATCAACAGTAACCAGTGAGCCAATCTTCCTGTAATTGAAGGTTTGTTCATGAGATATCTGATTATGGTATGATCAGTATGCACAAATATTAGATACTTTGTTATATAATGCCTGAATTTGTTGAGTGCATATGTAACTGCTAACATTTCCTTTTTAGTGACAGTGTAATTTAGTTCAGGCCCCTGCATGTTCTTGCTGATATAATAAATTGCACTCTCCAAATTATCAATCTTCTATCCTAAGACTACTCCTATGGCATAATCCGATGCATCTGTATGAATTTGAAATGGTAAGGACCAGTTTGGACCTTTAAGAACTGGTGCTTGGGTTAATGCTTGTTTGAGCTTCAAGAAAGCTTCATTGCATGAGAAAGTCCAATTAAATTCCTTATCCTTGGTCAAAAGAGAATATAAAGGGCTTGCAATTTTGCTGAAATCTTTGATAAACCTTATATAATATCCAGCGTGACCAAGAAAACTTCTGACATCTTTTTGCTTTACCAGTGCAGTGATATTTTGAATAACTTTTATTTTTGCTAGGTCAACTTGTATTCCATTTATAGAGATATGATGACCAAGAACTATACCTTCCTGCATCATCATGAAGCACTTTTCACTATTCAATGATAAATTATAGTCTTCACATTGTTGCAAAACTTTCATCAGGTTCTTCAATGCTTCTTCAAATTCTGAACCATAGGTTGTAAAATCATCCATATAAATTTCCATGTTGTCCTAGGAAATATCTGAGAATATGTTTATCACTGCTCTTTGAAAAGTAGCTAGAGAATTACATAATCCAAAAGGAAGAACAAAATATGCATATGTTCCCCAAGGACAAGTAAATGTAGTCTTTTCTTGATCCTCTAGGGAAATTTGAATCTAGTTGTAGCCACTTAATCCATCAAGAAATGAGAAGTATCGCTTCCTTGCCAAGGAGTCTAATACCTGATCTACAAATGGTAATGGAAAATGATCCTTTCTGGTTTCCAAGTTCAAAGCTCTGTAATCCACACATACCCTCCATTTTCCTCCTTTCTTGGGAACTCTCACTAAAGGCGATACCCATTGACTATCCGGAATAGGATAGATAAACCCAACATTTAACAATTTCTGCAATTCTTCTTTAACTATTTCTCTTAATGCAAGATTGATTCTTCTTTGTGGCTGTCTAACTAATCTACAGTCTTCTTTTATGTAGATACGGTGGGTACAAACTGTAGTATCAATTCCATGCATATCCTTGTAATCCCATGCAAAAGCATGTTTATCACATTTGAGAAAGTCCACAAGTGCTACTCTTTGAGTTTCTGTAAGCTTACTGTTGATATTCAAATATTTGTTTGAATCAACTTCCACTTTGATAGTAAAATCAATCTGAGATACTTCAGAAAAATGAGAAGTGCAGACTTCCTGTAGCAACAGAGTATGCAATATATCACTGGCTATGGGAAAGTCCAATTCTGAAATATTTGATACTAACTCCTGCGACTGTTTCTCTTGTCTTAACTCATTTGTCAGAACTTTATAAAGAAATGAATCATCATCATGAATTTGGATGAATGGTCCTTTATTAATCATCATAAGGTGATTGATAGAGTCAACTCCTTCTTCAAATTCTTCTCCCAAATTAGGCTAAATGACTTGTTGTTGATCAAATTGGGGCTGAGCAGGAGAATATAGAGCTAATGTTTTGGTAGTATTTCCATCTAAGATGGTCATATCCCCTGACCGGCATCCAATATATGCATTAGTTGTAGCAAGCCAAGGTCTTCCCAAGATCATTGGATATCCTCCCAATGTGGCCTTAGGAGACAGGATCATAAAGTTTGCAGGGTATTCCCTAGAATCCAAAGCAACAACTATATCTTCAATCATACCATCAGATCGAATTGTAGAACTATCAGAAAGTTGTAGGATTGTAGGTGTAGGTCTGAGACTAGTTATTTCAAGTTGTTGCATAATATCCCTTGTCATAACATTAATGGACGCTCCCAAATCTATGAAAACATTCTTTATCTGAGTGCCATTGATGACTATATTCACAACAGGGCTACTAGGATCAGCATGCTTAGGAATTGAAACTTTTCCTAACATAATATCAGTCGATTGACCCAATACATGCACTATTTGTGGATCTTCTTTTTTTCTGCCAAGCTTCTTTAGACATGCTTCTCTAAGTGCCTTACTATATACAAGGACATCCTTTATAGCTTGTAACAATGGGATTTTAACACATACGTGTTTCAGTTGATCTATAATATCAAAACTTTGTTCTTGTTCTGGAAGAATCTCTTTTTCTTGCAACCTCTGAGGAAATGGGGTTAGTTGCTGATTTTGAGGTATTGGGATTGTTGGACTAGAGATTTCTTGTTCTTTGGGTATTTTAGTTATAACTGGAGGGGACGGATTAGGCAAAGTTGTCCCATATCTGAGGTGAATATCACTTATAGATAAATAATAGGTCGGGTATTGATTAGGATTGGTTGAATAAACTTGTTGTTGTTGCTGAGATTTTCTATTAGGATTCGACATTGGTTGAGTGGGAAAATGTGTGGGTTTAGGTGGAATAGTAGTAGCTACAGGGGAGGCATTATTGTAGGTGGTTGTGGTTGTTGCATAGGCTGCTGATATCTAGAAGACTGATTTGTCCATGGCTGACTCCCCCTCCATTGAGGTGCAGGTTGCCAAATTCCTTGAAATTGTTGCCATGATCCCTGAGGTGGAGACCAATTTCCTTGTGGCTACTACCACTGTGGAGTTTGACTGGAAAAATGCTGCCCTTGGCCTTGAGGACCATACCAATTTGGATAACTACCAAAATTTTGAGCATATGGAGATTGCCATTGATTATTTGGTGCATAGGAATTTCCACTATAACCAGAAAAAGAAAGTGGATCGGAAGGCATACCTTGCCTTGAAAATTTTGACCTTCTTTGAGCAACATAGAAAACTTGTTCATCATCACCTTGACTAGTTCTTTCTCTGAGGAGTCCCCTAAACTAGTTTCTATTAATAATAAAATATAAGTGCTTCGTCACTTTTTGATTAAAAAAATATATATATTCACAACCATTTTACATCTGCAGTCTCTTTTCCTTTGTCTACAATGGGGGCAGAATTCTGCAAGAACTACATCAGCTTCCTCATGCTTCTTCTTAGCTGAGAGTGTGTCCAATTGAGTAGCCATATTGTTTATGATATCCTCCTTAAAGTCCTTCAACAAATGGCTAAGTTCCATTCTAGAAACTCCATTACTGGATGTTGATGAAGAAACTCCTGGCTTGAAACACCTATTTTTCTTAAAAGCAGATCTGGAATACCTCTAACAAATTTGTCCAATGTCAATCCATGTGGATTGTGTTATGTCACCTCCTCCCATAAGATCCAAAGCATATGTGTGTCCATCACTGATTCCTCTCAAAAATATCAGCTTGAGAGAATCTTCATTTAGAGTGTTATGCTTGGACTTTTTGACACTAAATAGAAACCTCTCTAGATAATCTTCAAGACTCTCATCTTCTTTATGTGTCATTCTAAAAGTATCATCCCCATGGTGATTAGTGCCTCTACAATAATCCTTGTATTTTGTGAGAAACAATCATTTCATCTCATCCCATTTAGTGATTGTGCTACTCCCTAGATTCATAAACCATCTTAAAGATGTTTTTTTCAAAGTGGTAGGGAATATTTTGAGTCTATGGGCATCTTTAGTATAATCAAAACTCCTACAAAGGACATCAAACTCAAACAAGAATGTGTCTGGGTCCTTTGTCACTAATCCACAAAATTTAGGGAGAGAAGAAGCTGGAATATTCTTGAGATTAGCATTATCATGTTGATCAGAGATAGGGAACTCAAATGTTGGTGCCACAGGTGGGGGTGGATTATTCCTACCAAGAGGTGGATTTCCTTGCATTGGGCTTTTGGAATAATTCACTAAATGAAGTTCCTCTTCAGGAGGTCCAAAGAGAAAATGGAGGTTGTTCTCAGGAAGTTCAAATTCAGGATGGTTCAAATTTTCTTGGATTTGATAAAGTTTCGAAAAAGGATTTACATCTGGGGGGTCATATGGATCAATTCATGCATGATTAGGATGACTGGGAAGGAATCTACCTTGAGCATCTCTTCTTCGCCTATGCATGTAGGTTCATAAGAATTACTTAAAATAATCAGGGCTATCAAAAACAACTAAACTAAAAAATAAAAAGATAATAACCATAACAAGTTCTTAGTTTGACACCATCCTCGACAACGACACCAAAAATGTTCAGTCAAACAATAGGAATAATAATTATAGTTAAAGTCTCAACCCGAAGTTTGGATATTCACTCTGTGAAGTTACTATCTCCATAGCTAGAGTTCATTTGATTGTCAACCCAGGGACGTATTACTTGAAATGGGTCTGCACTATATATGCACTAAGTTCATGTGATAGCTACCATGCACTGCAACAACTAAAATCTATGCGGGAAAAGTAAGCAATAATTAAAACAATTGAATGGCTACAGGAAAACTCTGCATTAACATAAATCTTACTCAAGAAATGCTAACTAAGCCCAAAGTTGTCAAACAGGAATTACTCTATTTGCTTTGGCTGTAGGAACAATCAATGGATGCAGGAATAGTCAATGCAAGGACGTCTACTGCAGCGAAAGAAGATAACTAAATATAACAAAGGCACAGGAACACTCACCAAGTGGACCCCCTTAGATGAGTGTATCCAGCCTTCCAAAATAACTCTAAGTGCTCAAAATAACATAACTTTATTCATTGTTTCTCAAAAGTTGATACATTATTCAGAATGAAAGGAAACTCAAACACTCTGCAACTTTATTTCTAAATTTTCTGCTTTTTTTCCCTCTCTTTTCTTTCTAACCTCATAAAAGAGACGGAGACACTTATTTAAAAGAAAACAACAACTTCCTACAATTAAGATCACGCCGAAGAGAAGAGGCGAATAACATTCATGAAGGAGAATAGTTGGAGTGAAGCCACTAAAAACGTGGATCTAAACCAAACCATAGCCACAACATAGTGTGGCGGTATTACAAGATTGATTCCCACTAGAGTTAGACATAAATGAGTCTTGCACACCTACTTCTCCTCTGTTGTTCCTTACACTCATTATCCTCTTCGCTGATTTGAACTTTTAGTTGCCTCCTTGAATATCTCAAACTGCCATCAGCGTGATAGGACAACCTTCTCCGCAGCATCTCATGTATTCCTGCAATTGAAAAGAGAGAACATACAAGCATATACATATCTATTTTAATTAATTATAACATCCATTAATTTCACACATGATATTGCCTATGACAATCCGTATGGCAATAGGAATAAATCACATGGCTGCAGGAATAACTGGCAAAGACAAAACATGATTTAATGGGATCAGTTAACATCTGAAATGCATATAGTCAAACTTTAATATATCATTACCATCCCATCATATAAATCAAAACGTGACAAAAACTTGTGAGTTTTAGGAATAAAAGGAGCTAATATCTCAGCTCATTAGAGAGTATTTTCGAGAGATGACTCATTAGGTGTAGGACCAGTCTCTATCATGAATTTATCAAAATCATCTAGCATGGTGACCAAACTTCAAATAAATTTGGGAAAGTAGAGAAAACATTATCAATGTTATCATGTAGGGTGTATAATGCAAACTCACTAGCACTAGTAGAAGAAACATGAACCATTGTGCCAGAGGTGACACAAGTGATAGTAGATCCAAAAGGTCCAGATTCAATTGTAGAAACAAGAGCATGAAGCATGGTGGAAGAAGAAAGAGATACCTGTGATAGGGACTCATAGGACTTATCTAACTGAGAAGTCTTGGAAGATTGTGATAGTCCTTCTTCATCATATTAATAATCTTGATATTCATTATCCTCCTCTTCACCTTCAAGTTGGTCTATGTCAATAGGTTGCATATTAGGATGTCTATCATCTAAATACTCATCTTGTATCTCAAACTCTTTTGTCTCCTAAAAATTTCAAGTGGATGGTTCTCCTTAGGCCTTTTCTTTGCTAGCCCCAACTATAAATTTCAACTTTGAAGCCTTCTGAGTAGTGGTCGAATCTTGTTTATTCTTTGTTCTAATCTTTGACCTCTTACCAATAGGTCCAATTGTATTATCATCAGAACGAGTAGAGAAATGCTTCAACTAAACTCCTTTGCTAGAAATCCAAACATTATTATCTGTAAGAATACTCTGGAATGTATCTCTGATGGAAGTTGACTCTTTTTGTGACCATTGAATGAGTGGAAAGGGTGTTGATGAAACTTTATTTTCTACATAGGTAAGGTATAAACACATTACCATCCTCTTCAAGATCATCTGGGATATCTGGAAGGTCAAATTATTGAATTTGGTCTAATGTGAGCCAACAATAATCAGGCTTCTTGATATCATGCTATGTCCTGCAATCAATCCAGATGTCTTCAATGTAATGTACATAAACATATGCTTTCTCTAATTTTTTTCTCGTTCCTCTGTAATCAAAGTCTCTTCTTGTCTTGAAGAACATCATAGTTACTCTCCTCATCTCTTCTTCCATTTCCCTTGCCTTGAAGATATACTTAATGGAATACCAACCAATAGTTAATGAGAACTTCAAACCTATCTTGTGTGAATCAGACTTTGCCTCATGTACTACAACCATTTGACGAGCCAATTCCATCAAAATAATTTTATCTGATGGATACCTTGGGAGCATAAAAGGTTCACCATTGAAGCATCCCACCCTAAGATAGGTGAAGGTAGGGAATTATAGGAACGTATTGTTGTCTATTTTTCACCTCTAAGTCTGAAAGTGAAAAATGACCTTGTAATTACTCTCCTAGGTCTTCTTTTTGAAATACCTGAAGTTTCAAAATTGAAATGTTAAAATATTAAATAAAATGGCTTTGATTTAACCAAAGTATCTTCTTGCCTTGAAGAACATCATAGTTACTCTCCTCATCTCTTTTTCCATTTCCCTTGCCTTGAAGATATAATTAATGGAATACTAGCCAATAGTTAATGAGAACTTCAAACCTGTCTTGTGTGAATCAGACTTTGCCTCATTTACTGCCACCATTTGACGAGCCAATTCCATCAAAATAATTGTATCTGATGGATACCTTGGGAGAATAAAAGGTTCGTCATTGAAGCATCCCACCCTAAGATAGGTGAAGGTAGGGAATTATAAGAACATATTGTTGTCTACTTTCCACCTCTAGGTTTGAAAGTGAAAAATGACCTTGTAATTACTCTCCTAGGTCTTCTTTTTGAAATACCTAAAGAGTTTCAAAATTGAAATGTTAAAGTATTAAATCAAATGGCTTTGATTTAATTAGACTATTGTGATAAGCATTCAATTTTCCTCTTTTATGGTAAAATGATTTTTTAATTTATGGCAAAAAGAAGATCATGCCTCCCCACATTGGAAAAGAGTCAAAGTAAAGTTCATTCTTCATGTTGGAGGGATTTTTTTTTTATTGTTTTAACTAACCATGCATTGGTTTGAGGAGCTAGTTGAATATGAAACTAAGACAAAAGCTCCTATATAGAAGGAAGGAATCCCTGGTTGCAAAAATTTCCATCGTTTCAGTGTATGGCAACCAACGCATATTAGGTTTCCAACAATATTTTGTGAAGCAGATTCACACATTTAAGAGGTGGACATATTCAGTTTTTAAAGAGCAAATCCAAGTATTCTTAGTGTTTGAAGGCTTGGATAGAGTGTTTGACAAAGACTTGAGCATGAAATATGTAGTATGGTAATGAAATACATGATAAAAATATTTATTTTGAACTTATAGGCATTCATGCACTGTTTACACAAAGTCCATCTATGTCCAAGTTAGCTTTGCCCTTATTATTCTTCCTATTTGAAGTTTTTGTGTTAGTTTTTGAAGGGTTTTCTTTTACAATGGTATTATAATTCTTCAATTTGTAGCAACACATATGATAAGGTCATATAAGAAATCTTTGAAATATCAATGATAGCAAGGATTCCATTGTTAAGAATACACATGCAAAAGAGATAAGAGTGCAGCCCTAACGATACTACAGAGAGCCCACTATCCAAACCCTAATGATAAGTTCTTGATGATTGCCATGGGTAAGAGAAACATATAACTGTCAAAAAAACTAGTCATGACAGAGCAACAAGCTTCAAGGATTATGCCACAACCCTTTTTATAGTGACAAAGATAAAGTTTCCCAATGTAGGAGTCAAAGAGTAGACCTCAAAGTGAAGGAGATCATAATATAAAAAATGCAGTCATGTTTGAATGAACAACTGTAGCAGCATTTGAATTAAATCATTGTAGTCATTTGGACACAAAAAATGAGTGATTCCTCAACATATCATGTAGAGATAAGAGTTTTTGTAGCAATCATTAATGTTTTGAAGATTGCAAAATGATCAACCAAAAGGGCCATGATGCCACAAAGGACAGTCATCACTGTCAAGGCTTATGGACAAGGATGAAATAGTGATCAAGCTACAGGTACAACATGGAAATTATAGCAATAAGAAAACCCAAGGTACCCTATGTGCAGTCCCAAAATAGACTAAGAGCAGCAAACTAGAAGAATCTTGTGGCATAGAGCATACACGATAAAGATTATAGTCTCGGGGCTACAAAGAAGATGCTTTTGCCACATTTAAAGCCATAGATGAAGGAAGCCATTGACCTCAATCAATAGTCATAAGCTTACTATCAAGCATACAACCATCAATGGGTAGTGATTGAAATTTGAAATAAGAACAATGAATGATAGAGAGTGGAATGGTCAAAGGCATTTTGATAGTCATATTTAGCCTCTCACAGTGTTAACAAAGCAAATATGTTGAATAGGTTTCCAGTCACATCCGTTAAGTCTAAAGGGTCAAAAGAAAGGAATAGTTACAATCACGAAGCCAAGAGTTTGCATGCCTAATCCAAGTATATATGAGACCATTCAAATTATCAAGAGAAGCACCAAAATGAGAGAAGACATACCCCCTCCTATGGCAACCAACAAGAAGGATACAAAAGTGTTGTGCACCATAAATACAAAGTTTTGTTTGCTACCAACAGGAGACTGTGATAGTGATTTGCACAAAGAAGAGAAAAGGTATATGTGTGAGCAACAACAAAACAATCAATACAAGTCAAAATAGTATTGAATGGGGTGGAGCAATATATTAAGGAGTATCACAAGCCTTTGATGTTGCTAATAGAGAAACAAAGACTTATAAGTGAAGAACTTATCATAATCTCTTATTATCAGACCTATGAGTAACATCAAGGTCTAAGTCAATGCAGGCCTAGATGTCATAGGACAACAACTAGATGGAGGAATGGATATTCAAAGATTAGGATAGTCATTTAAGGTAGTCACAGAGCACAATCAAATAATTACAATCTACAAACAGATGTTATAATCCCAATCAAAAGCAGTGATACAAATACCTTAAAATGATGATCACTCTTAAAGACAGTCACCGAGGATATAAGAGAAGCTTTTATTAGAGAAATAACTTCAAATGGTGTTGATCAAAAATATCATCAAAATCCTATCAAGAGCAACACATTCATCACATATTTAGAGCAGCCAATAGAAGAGAGTACAGTGAATGTTTTCACTATTAAGGATATTAGCCATAAAATTGAAGTCATGATCTTTGTATTCAAAATCAATTTGAAATGCAAATAACAGAGATAAGGGAAACATACAGAAATCACTATTAACAAAAAACACAATTATTACTGTATTATTGACAGCCATAAGAAGTATGGTAGCAAGGTCAACTATCAATCAATAACAGTTGATAATGACAGTGTATTAGTGAGGAAAGTAATGAATAGTATTCTAAAGTGTGCAATTTTTACAAAAGATCAAAACCTCACAATGACACAGTGACACCATGAAAGGATAGAATAACATTGGAGAATTCAATATGTTTCCAAATCAAGGAATAAAGATTGTCAATACAATCAATACAGTTGATGAAAAATCAAACAACCTAAGCATGCAAACTTCAGCACTCAAAGACAAAGGGTTTTGGTGTAACCTAGATCAATTTGCAGTCATGTAGCAAATATGCCTAAAGGTTTGTGATGCTCTGCAAAATGGAAGGATATTAGACAAAAACCTATGGTCGTATAACACATAAGAAGCACAAGAAACAAAGAGAAATGTTAGTGTTAATCAACCAAAGACTAATCTAAGCAAGCATACCAAGAGAGACACTAAAAACATAATGAAGCATTTAACTATGAAAATAAATGCAAGAAGACATCTCCAAATGCCTTCCACCATGCTTGTAGCTCCTCCTCCCTTGTTCCTCTCCTCTCCAAGTTCCAAATTAGTGTAGCTCTCAGCATCTTTTTGCACTATGGATGCCTTATG